>NW_006921809.1:5131074-5133317 GCF_000298275.1 Orycteropus afer afer
CTACTTCTACCTATTACACTAATAGCCCTGAATACAGTGTTGGGTAGTGAAATAGTGTCTGGTTATAGAAGTCAAAAGGACTGAATAAACCAAAGAAACAAACCCACTATCACTGAGTCAATTCTGACTCATAGCGATCCTATAGGACAGAGCAGAGCTGCCCCATAGGGTTGCCAAGGTTGTACATCTTTACAGAAGCAGACTGCTGAATGCCTTAACCACTGCACCAGCGGAGCTCCTTAAATATTGGCTTTTGATTCTTAGGCATATACAGGGCCAACACAAGGAAGGAGCTGAAATTGAGCTATCTGCTTAAAATCCAGGTTCTGAATGCACTGACCAAACCATAACACAGGTCAGGGGAAAAAAAAAAATTTGCACACAGATAGCAGGAATCATGCTGTTACTCCAGGCTCTGGTTATGGGGGAAATATTCATCTCCTATGAGAAATAAATCCACAAGCCCATTAGGCCAATAACAAAGTATGAGGTCTAAATTAAACTACAAGAATCTTAAGTCAAGAAGTAAGTCCAGAACAACAGTCCAAAATCTATAAAACTTCTATTGTTAAAAGTAAATAGAGCATTGTTCTATAAGAATAATTTCAAAATTCATAGCTGATGTGATGCCCACAGAGGGAGAAAACAAAAACAAACAAAGCTTCTGTTATAGCTGAGTTCACACACACACACACACACACGCTCAATCAGAATTATAAATCACATACAGAAGAACACAAACATAAACCGACTTTCATCAAGTCAACTTTGTCTCATAATGACCCTAAAAGATAGATTATAATTGCTCCATCAGATTTCCAAGGTCATGAATCTTTACGGAAGCAGACTCCACACCTTTTTCCCATGGCTGGTGGGTTTGAACAATGTGCCTTTCGGTTCACAGCCAAGAGTTTAACCAATGCACCAACAGGGCTCCTTATAAATCAAAAGTGATTATAAAAGAAAGGACAAAAAGAAAAGAAGAAATATAAGTGTGAATAGCACAACAAATAAGAAAGCTGGTATATATGAAGGAATAATTGAAAAATCTGAAAGGAAATATGATATTGGTGTTTAAAATAATTACAAGAAAGAAACAAATAGAATAAGGAATTGTTGCTATTGTTGTTAGGTATGATCAGGTTGGTTCTGACTCATAGACCTCCCACATACAACAGAGCAAAATACAATCTGTCCTGGACCATCCGCATAATCATTGCTATGTTTGAGCCCATTGTTACAGCCACCAGACCTGAATCTCACTGAAGGTCTTCCTCTTTCAAAGGCATCAATTCTTCTATCTTCCTTATTCAAAGTCCAGCTTTCACACCCATATGCAGTGACTGAAAATCCCATGGCATGGGTCAGGCACACATTAGTTCTCAAAGTGACAACTCTGCTTTTTAACTCATTACAGAGGTCTGTTACCAAGTTGCCTGATTCACTATGTGTTTCATTTCTTGACTGCTGCTTCCATGAGTGTGGACTCTGGAACCAAGTAAAATGAAATCCTTGACAAGTTCAAGCTTTTCTCCATTTACCATGATGTTGCTTACTGGTCTAGCTGTGAGGATTTTTGTTTTCTTTATGTTGAGGTGTGATCCACAGTGAAGGCTGTAGTCTTTGATCTTCAATAGCAGTAAGTGCTTCAAGTCCTCTTCACTTTGCAAGTAAAGTTGTAACACCTACATATTGCAGGTTGTTAATGAGCCTTCCCCCAATCCTGATGTCATGCTCTTCTTAATCTAGTCCATTTTCTAGGATTATTTGCTCAGCATACAGACTGAATAAGTATGGTGAAAGGATACAACCCTAACACACACCTTTCCTAATTTTAATCTACTCAGTATCCCCTTGTTCTGTTCAAACAACTGCCTCTTAGTATATGTACAGGTTCCTCATAAGCAAAATTAAGTGTTCTAGAATTCCTATTATTTGCAATATTATCCATAATTTGTTATGATCCACACAGTTGAATACCTTTGCACAGTCCTTAAAACATAGGTGAAATATCTTTTTGGTATGCTCTTCCTTCAGCCAATATCCATCTGACATCAGCAATAATATCTCTCATTCCATGTTATCTTCTGAATCTAGCTTTAATTTATAGCAGTTCCTGTTAATACACCACTGCAACCATTTTTTTTTTTTTTTTTTAATTAGGATTTGGGTGAAGATTTACAGAGTAAATTCACTTTTCATACAGCAGTTCACATATACATTGTCTCATGTCATTGACCAAA
>NW_006921809.1:5133576-5148821 GCF_000298275.1 Orycteropus afer afer
TTTTTTTTTTGCCTCCAAACGATTTTGAGTTTTGTACCACAGTGTTCTCCCTCTTTATGTAGGATCTCCTACATCCCTTCCAAGTGGATGGCAGTGGTAGCTGGGCACCATCTAGTTCTTCTGGTCTCATAGTTGTATAGGTCACTGCAACCATTTTTGAGTTATCATCAGCACAATTTTATTTCTGAATTATATTAATGATATTGTTCATTAATTTTTGCATTCTACTGGATCACCTTTCTTGGAATATTCACAAATAAGGATCTCTTCCAGTCAGTTGGCCAGGTAGCTGTCTTCTAAATTTCTTGGCATAAATGAGCTTTCAGCATTGCATCTGTTTGTTGAAACATCTCAGTTGGTGTGGTAGTTAGGGTTGTGTGTCAACTTGGCTGGGCCTAGTTGAGTGGCTGGGCAGATGGATACAGTTATTCCCCACAGTGAGATCAGCAATCAATTCCATAGTGGAATATACTGGAGCAGCTGGCCAGCTGCTTTAGGGATGTGGTGGTCTGCAAGTATATCAGAAGCAGCTTTAAGGAAGGTCTCCAGCTTATGGCACACTTGAACCCTGCATATAGCCAAGTCATTATTCAGCAGACTACCGTGCTCTGCCAATCTTGGGACTTTCAATGGACTTGAATCAATGGCCTGCCGTGAGGTTTGGTAGCATCAGGACAGTGCCTTTTTACTTGTTGACCTTGGATTTGTCAGCCTCAGTAGCCAGCCACTGCCTGAATAAAGAAAAGCTTCCAGCTTCAGTGGGCCAGGAGAAGGAGGCAGAACTGAAAGACAAGATTGAGGGGCTTTCCCCCTGCCCTGAGAGCCTGGCACATTGAACTCAGATTTCTAGCCTCCAAAATTGTAAGAGAATAAACTCCTGTTTGTTAAAGCCAACCCACTTGTTGTATATTCCTGTCAGAGCAGCACTAGATAACCAAAACACTTGGTATTCCGTCACTTCCTGGAGACTTGTTTTTTGCCAACACCTTCAGTGCAGCTTGGACTTGAAAGAATAAGATTTTTAAATGATCAAACAGATCTTTTACACATAAGAAATAAAATTATTGGAGTTATATATTCAATGGATGTGAAGTCCTCAAACCCAAAAACTAAACTCACTGCCATCAAGTAAATTCCAACTCACAGTGACCATAATGGACTGCATAGAACTGCCCCATAGGGTTTCCAAGGCTATAAATATTTATGGAATAGACTGTAGAGAAGCTAGTGGGTTTGAATCACCAACGTTTCTGTTAGTGCTTTATACTCACTGCATCATCAGAGCTCCTTAGATACAAGGTAGACATCCTAATATAATAAATAAGAGAGACAGAGATAAATAGAATATTTGTGAACTCGAATCAAAGTGAAGATCTCTCTCTCACTGCCATTTAGTCAGTTCCGACTCATAGCGACCCCTCCTTGGGTTTCCGAGGCAGTATCCCTACAGAAGCAGATTGCCTAATCTTCCTTCCAAGAAGAGAGGTTTGAGAAAATATTAAACTCAGAACATACGATAAACACACACAGAAAATATTCATTTTAAGAGATATGCATGCTATAATGAGAAGGCTTAACTTACACATAATAAGATATCCAGAAGAAGATAGAGGGAAGTAAAAAAAGCATTACCCAAAAAGATCAGAGATGACATCCTTCTAGAAGCTAATATTGACATAACGCCTAGTGTGAAGAAGCACATTAAGTTCCAAGCCTCTTTTTCTTTTTTTTTCAATAAATAAAAATAAACATACACATAAAGAAGAGATGTAAACATTTAAGATAAAGAGAAAAATCTTAAAAGCAGAAAAACATACAAACAGTCCCCTACTTAAATGTTTTTGAGTTCCAATGAACTGTACTTATGACCACCCATTTCTCTTTTTTTGTACATTATATTGTTGTAATATGTACTGCATATAATGTTTCAGTGCGTAATCTGCTCATGTTATCAGGAGATAAAGGCCAGATTTCTACAGACACTGATAATAAAAGGCAATAATAATGAAAACAAGGAGCTCTGGTAGCATAGTGCCTAAGGCACTTGACTGCTAACTAGAAGGCTGGCGGTTCAAACCCACCAGCCACTCCTCGGAAGGAAGGTTGGGCATTCCTACTTCTGTAGTGAAACTGCCTCGGAAACCCAAGGGGGGGGTCACTATGAGTTGGGGCTGACTCGATGGCAAATAACAAACAACAACAACAAATAATGAAAACTAAAAAAGAAATGAAGTGTTCAACTTTCATCAGAACCAACTTACAATGGAACTGCTGGAATAGAACCTCATCTTTAGTTGGGGACTACCTGTACTTAAATGACAATTAGAACAATGGAAGAATCATCAACAGCAATAGCAAAAACAGGAAATGAGTGTGGATAGCATCTCTAAAGTTCTCAGTGAATACAATTATGAACATAGAACTACATACCCTGCTAAACTAAGTGTGAGCAGAATATAACATTGTCTTATGGGCTAAGACTGAGCACTCATAGATACTTACATGAAGTAAGAACCCAAGGACACTTTATCAAAGGGAAGGTGTGAAGCATAAATGTAATGGTTAGTAAAGTCAGTAAACAGGAATTTAGATAATTACTGGTGGGGAAAAATCTTAAACTATAATAATAATTGCAATGATTGAGTTTGTTGTGCTTAAATGCAGAGATAAATAAAGTAATAGGTAAGAATAACATGGACAATGATAGGATATAAATAGGTAAAAAAATCTTTATACTGGTAAAGGTTAAATAAAGATATTGATAAACTTTAAACTTCATTAAGTCAAACAAATGAGACAAAATGTGAAGGTATCCAAAAAACAAAGGAAATGGAATGTAAACTTTAAAAATCCGAAGAATGGAAAAACAAAACAAAAATGCAAAATTTTCAGAAAAGAAGGTTGGGGTGAAAGACAGCAATGAAAAATTACGAAACATAGAAAATAATAATATAAAATTATGGAAATATATCCATATTTATATTTTACAGTATATGGTATTAGATTAAATTTCCTTGCTTAAAAACAGATTCTTAGGTTATGTGAGAAACATCAATACATAATGTTAAAGTCTACATAAAAGTAAAGGAGTAGTAAAAAATAATCAGAACACTAAACAAAAGAAAGTGTTTTACTAATATTAACATAAAACAAAATAGATGCTAAGGAAAAAGTGAGCATTTTATAAATAAAGTTACTAATAGAAAAGGGAAAAAAATAAACTGGTTCTATTAAAAGTGATGAAATAATTGTTAGCTACTATGATATAAGACAATCAGATTTAAATTAGCTGTGTTTTTGTATGATTTGTTTGTTGTTGTCATTGTTATGTGCCCTCAAGTCAGACCCGACTCATAGCGACCCCTCCTTGGATTTCCGAGGTGAGGTGGTATCACTATGGAAGTAGATTGCTCAATCTTCCTTCCAAGGAGTGGCTGGTGGGTTTGAACGGCCAGCCCTCTGGTTAGCAGTCAAGTGCCTTAGGCACTATGCTACCAGAGCTCCTATGATTTGCTTAGCAATTATAACATTATTTGGCTTAAAATGTTTAATAACAACATTTTATAAAATATTTCAATTATGTTTAAACAGTTTTTTAATTCTTTTTTTTCTAATTTTTGAAATACATTTCCACATTAATATAGTTAATGATACTCAATATCAAACCATCTGAAGAAATGATGAGGTCCAAACCACTTATTGCCTCTTTTTAAAAATAAATAAATACATCTGTTGCTATGGAGCCGATTCCAACACATGGTGGCACGAGCAATGAGGTCCCCAATTACATTCTACAAGACGGTGCTTCAAACCTGCTCAGCATTACTGCAGAAGAAAGGGTTGGCAATCTGTTTCTATAAGGATTACAGTCAAGAAAACCCTGCAAAAAAGTTCTGTTCTGCGACACATGGGGTCACTACTATTTCCTCTTACAGTCAGCAATACCTCAGAGACTCCATTGCTCTTAGTTTATTGCCTTGATGATGATATGGTATTTCATCTCAGTTCACTACACATTTCAAGACCACCCTATGATAATTTAAACAGTGTCAGTTTAATGTAATGATTCTATATCTACAAGGTATTTCCTGTCACAATGTTAGCCTATTTGATTTTCACCTGAGCAAAGAATATTGCAAATAAAGATTTTCATGAAAGCCATTAATCACTGTCATTTAGTAGATAGTTGGAAAGGCACAACTTTTAGAGGAAGCTAAATATTAAACAGTGATGTTAAAATTACCATTCAAAACATTGAATCAGTTTTGCCAAAATATAGTTAGCACTGAAAAATAAATAAGTGTGGTTTAGTAGCATGGAGGCATTGTACACATATAATATTACTATTCTTTATGAGAGCTTATTAGCATTCTTTATGGAAGGTTATTAGCAAACTAAATTAGCTTAGTAATAACATTAGTATTCAAAAAATGCTATACTATTCAGCTCATTTATATTTTATACATCTTTCTTTTACCACCAATACTGAAGTATCTCCCCAAGATAATTCTAGCTGCTATATTCCCTTTGCACATTTTGGATCATGTCTGGGCCACATCTGTATAGGACTCCATTTAAATGCGATTGTGTTAGTAACAGATTTGTCAGCACTTTCTATAAGTTCAAGCTTGTGGTACTTTCTAACCTTGACACAAAAAATCCAAAAATCCTTCAATGACAATATACTTAAATATATGTAAATTACTATATTTCCTATTTCATTTCTGCTTTTATAAAAAACTATGGTGTTCTGGTGGCATAGTCGTGAAGGAATTTGATTGTTAACCAAAAGGTCAGCAGTTCATACCCACCAGCTGCACCAAGGGAGAAAGATAAGACAGTCTGCTTCCATAAAGATTTATAGCCTTGGAACCCCAAGGGGAAAGTTCTCTGTCCTAAAGGGGCACTATGAGTTGGAATTGACTTGATTGCATGCATTTGGTTTTTATAAAAACTATGTGCATGTATGTATGCTTGTGACTATAAATATAGCTCTACAGCATATGCACAAGAATCTTTATGGTATAGTACATTATCCTTCAAAAGGGTAAATAAAACTGTACCTTCACTATTTTACATCTAATACAGTTTGTTTGATATTATTACTGTATTTGCAAAGTAGGCACAGGATGACTCATATCCATGTAGCACTCCAGATTATGAACTGTTCTAATGCATCTCTTAGGATCTTACAATAACCCTGTGAGGCATGCAGATCTTATGTCTGTGTTTATTTTCGAATGAAAGTCAAACAAAAAAAGAACCCTGTATGGAAGTACAGCAGTCTGAAAACAATGTGTTACAGAAGAGAGGAGAAGTTTCACAAACATATTACTTTCCTTGTTTTATTCTTCTTTAGCTCTAATATGAAAAGACTTAAGTGGGAAGGAGTGAGGAGATATACCAGGGAGGATAAGATGAGAAAGGGGAAGTTACGTTTTTGCTTCTAATTTATTTATAATTTGCTGCACTTTCCTCAAAGAATGTGATTGTAGGATTCTTTAAATTTGCTTTGTTAACTAGTATGTGGGTTTATGGGAGCTCTGGTAGTGTAGTGCCTAAGGCACTTGACTGCTAACCAGAAGGCTGGTGGTTCAAACCCACCAATCACTCCTCAGAAGGAAGGTTGGGCAATCTACTTCCGTAGTGACACTGCCTTGGAAACCCAAGGAGGCATCATTACGAGTCAGGTCTGACTCAATGGCACATAACAACAATAATAACATGTGGGTTTTTATATATACAAACATTCTATGTATCCTTGCAAAGAATGGTTAGAAAGCCCTGAACCTAGAGTGCAGTTTACAACACATAAGCTTCCTGTTATGCTTCTGTCTGATGAACAGACTTTTCTTGTCCACGATTTTACTAAAGTAGAAGCCATTCAAGGGTCCTAGCTATACTTGGGAGTCTCAATACCACCCCCAAAGCTTTGGATCCAATCTCCTCTAAGCCTTCACTTATGACCATTGGAGAGTTCTCTTTCTCTTTTCTGAGTTCAGCTCCCCACTTAAAAGGATGTTTGCTCTATTTTATTTACAGTACTTTAATGGAGAATTTTGAAGTTATCAAATTATTGCCATCAAAAGTCAACAAAACTAAAAATGTTTACATGGATAAAAGAAATAATTCAATATGATGATATTAAAAATACTAAGTAGGTAAAAACACCTAGGCTTAAGAAGAACAATAATAAAATTTGGTTTTGGATTTATGAAAGGAATACAAAGTGTAAGGGCTCCAAATAGTCACAGGAACAGAACTGCATTTCTTCATTGGTAAGCAAGGTTGTACTTATTTTTTGCTCTTAAAAAAGTGATACCATTTAAGATACAACTATTGGTCTCTACTCTTATGGTGAATGAAGAAAATCAAAGGCTCAAAGAACAAATTCATCCATGGGACTAACAGCCCACATGGACCACAGTCTCTTCTAATCTGAGACCAGAAGAACTAGATGGTACCCAGCTATCACTATCAACCATTCTCACTAGGTACACAATAGAAGGTCCCTGATATAACGGGAGAAAAATGTAGACTAAAACTCAAAGTCTTACAAAAAGGCAGACTTACTAGAATGATCAGAACTCTGGTAGCGTAGTGCCTAAGGCACTTGACTGCTAACCAGAAGGCTGGCAGTTCAAACCCACCAGCCATTCCTCAGAAGGAAGGTTGGCAATCTGCTTCCATAGTGATACCAGCTCAAAAACCCAAGGAGGGGTTGCTATGAGTCAGGTCCGACTCGATGGCACATAACAACAACAGCAACACTAGAATGATTGAGAGTATTGCCCTAAAACACCCTTTGAAAATGGAATTGAAGCTATTTCTGCAGGTCACCTTTCAGCCAAATAACAGATTTGCTTATAAAATAAACAATATCAGGCATGAGTAATGTGCTCCCTTAAACAACTAACTATGTATGATCAAATGTTCAACATTTACCCAAAAGTAAAGATGAGAAAATAAGGAGGGGAAGGGAAGTTAGATCAATGGAAACAGAACAAACAGAATGGAAATAATGAGAATGGTGACACACTGTAAAAATCTAACCAATGGCACAGGGCAATCTGTATAAAAACTGTTAAAGGGGAACATAATTTGTTGTGTAAATTTTCACCTAAAATACAGTATCATTAAAAATAAATAAAATCCTTTATTCATTCATTTCTCTGTATCATAAGTTTTATACAAAACTTACTTTCCTAATATTATGTGTAATTGTTTTTTCTTTATCTTAATTTACAGGAGTGTATCAAAGGGAATTCATTGCTTACCAATCTGCTTCCTGTACTGCTCAACAGGAAGTTTTACAGTAGAGGCATCTTTTCTACCCATCTTTGATCTCCAAAATGATTGCTATAAAGGAAGACAATAATTATAATGAATTCCTAAAAAATTAAAGATCTATGAATTTCAAGAATAATTTATTCTATAAAATTCATTTGTAAAGAAATGGTTAAAATGCTTTTAACTTATTCCCATGAGATAGAGTAAAGAGCACAAAATTCTTTCAAATAACTTATCTAAGGTAGAACTGCTGGTAATTAAACTTCCAAATCATTTGTTCTTGGTGACATTCATCTTATCTAGTACCATCGGTACTCAATTAAACCCACATTGTTAGAGTGAATTATTTATAAATGTGAAAATCATGTACTGTCTATTTAGGTGGGTGGAGGCTATAGGCATGCTCTTGGCAGCAGGTTTCTTTCCAGTTATCTGCTATGCCACACAGAAAAGGAAGCCTAAAGTTTGAATTTCAGGTAGTTTCAATTTTTTTTTTTTTTAAAAAAAGCATGACATATGTAATCAAAGTGGATGGATGTGAGTTCTAAATCTACCCTTCTTAATGTTAACTATAGAAACTACTACCATTTACTACTATGGTCAGTACTAAACTCATTGCATTATATGCACTATTTGATTTAATCTTAAACATATCCTTCAAGTGCTACCGTTTTTTTTTTCTTTTTTTAAAACTTTATTTTATTATTGTTTTTGAAAATACATGCAGAAAAACATACACCAATTCAATACTTTCTACATAAGCTGCTCACCCAAACCTATATTCCCTTCTTCTTCTTCCTGGCACAGACTAAGATTATATTTCCCACTCCCAATTCCAAAGGATAATTGAGTTCTTGTCAATAGAATACGAATGGAAGTGATGTTCATAACTTCAGGCCTAAGCATAAAAAACTTCTATGCATGATACTTCATCATTTTCCCCTCTTCTGATGGTCTAGAATGAAGATGATCTCCAAAGGAACCCCGAGGGTATATTGGAAGGAGCATAGATGGTCCATCACCATGGTCCCTGAATGACAGACTACAGACAGGTAACTCTCACTAACTTGTTTATTATCCTATCACTTTTCAGTGAAAAAGGAATAAAATTCTATTTTGATTGAGTCGTTATATATTGAACCGGTCTGTTTATTACAGATGTGTTAGCCAAAGTAATACAGATATTGGTGCCTAAAAGTTGTTCCTCATGGCTTCTAATAAGGTACTAGAAGATGAAAATGAGCTCAGGTAAGAATTAGCCCACAGAAAAATATAAGAGAATAAAGAGTAATTTGGGGACTCAGAAGGTTGGAAAAGTTAACTTCTTTGAAAACGTAAATAGTAGGAAATAAAACTGAAAAAGGCACTGAGGAACAAAGGTCCATTAACATTACTCAGAAAAAGAGAGAGAGACAGAAGATTAGGGTGTCCTATCCTACTACTGTTTCAAATCACTTCAAGGTAGCTATTAATAGGCAGAAAGAAGCAACGTCATTCAGAAGCAAAGAAAACAAGCCCACTTGAGAACTACATCTAGGAAAGAACATGCATGTAATTATTGGCACATGGAACTGACCAGAAATAAATGAAGTAAGTTACTGAATTTTGAGGGAAATGTTTTGCCAAGTAAAACAGAAGCTTGGGGAGAAAAAAAAAAAAAAAAAAGATGTGTGCAATGAAAAACAATCCTTGGGCCTCTAAACTTAAACCAGCAAATGTAGACCCGAAGGAAGGCAAACTCTGTAGAGTATGTAATGCCTCCTTCATATGTGACCATGAAGGAAGAACTATTCAGAAGCCAAAGCCTTGGAGAGCAATGAACAAGGGAGTTCCTCCAGAAAGAGCATATTTAGGGTCTAAGCAAGAAACTTCTCCTACTGTCAGTACAGTTGATTTCAGTATTCTTATACCCAGCAGGATTTCATCATCAGTATGGACCAATGATGACTGTTTTACGTTCTTCCCTCTCTGAATGGGAGTGATTACTGCAGATATGCTGTCTCTATTTCACAGAAGGGTAGATAAATTTCATTATCTGCAAAACTCAAAGAACCACACTACAGCTCAACTTGATAGTGAGGCCTGTGCATCAGACTGGGATCCTTGACTTTCAGCTGGATACACTAATTGGAGAACTTCAGCATCTCTGTTGGGTAGGCAGGAAAAAGGACGTGCATGGCTATTTCATGGTCAGAAAGATGTATCACTGCAGAACTTTCAGTTTCTCACTAAAAGATATGTTCTACATTTTTTCCTGGGTATACCTGACTACATTTTCCAGTTGTCTTTAGAGCTAGTTTTGGCCATGTGACTAAGTTTCAGTCAATGGAATGTGAATAAATTAGTGGTTGCTACTTCTAGAACTGACCTATAAAAACTTTACATGTGTTCTCATTCATCTGGAGGGAATGGAAATGACCCCTAGGGTGGCTTAGGAAATAATGTGCTGAAGATAGCAGAGTCTATAGCACTCTGGGTCCTGAACGACTGTACGGAGAAGAGCTAGCCAACCAACCTGTTTTCCTGTTTCATACTACTACGAAAACAAGAAGCTTGTACAGTTTGAGTCACTACACATATTTGCATCTATTTATTACAGCAGTTGGCATTGCTCTACATAATACAAATACATATAGCTACATCCATATAAACTAATGATATTAACAGACTGTAATTTTCCTAATAAAGATAATAAGGGCCTTAAAAGCTAAATACATTTGAAATCTGTTCAGATCAAACAGCATTGTTTATTCATATACATGGTCAGATATAGACCAATGCCAACAGATAATCTCATCTAATATAGGGAAAGTCACTCCAAAATTAATTATTTCTCTTTATGTGAAAGAAAACTGAAGCTTAGCTAAAACCTATTTTTCTAATCATAATAATTGTCAGATTTAATTATGTTATTGTAATATGAAGATGTACAAAATAAAAGAAGTTGAATAAATTAAGTCTTCACTTCTCTTAATCCATGTAGTTATGATATCTATGATAACATATTCTTAAAATTTAAGAAATGAAAGCAATTTTCATACTGAATTCCCATATTCTCACTTACTACAATTCAAAACATTAAAATACTTCTGTAAAGGCAAGCACCATAAAAATGCCAATAGACACATTATAACTTATTCATATAGCAATTCCATTTGCATAGCGTTTTGCATTTATTAATTGTGAAGAGGAGTCAAGTTATTTTAATCTTGATTTTATGGGGCTAGGAAAGATATCATTACATTTTAGGAAAGAAGTTCTTTTAAATGAATATACACATAAGACATTATTGCGTCTTCAGTTTAGTTTTACTCTCTGACTTTTGGGATATGCTTAAATTTTTAAAAAGTATTACTAAAGCTATCTGCCATAACAGTCTCTCATTTTGCTTCCCACAATTCCTTCATGGTCATTTAATATCTCAACAAAGATAATACTTCAGAGGCCAATAAGTCATTCATTTATTCATTCATTCTTTCTTTCTTTACCTGTAGCCAATAAAAAAGTAATAGATCCATAAATAATATCTTTTCACCAAAAAAAACTGAATTATTTTTATAAGGGTTTATAAACTCTATAAACAGATACCTTTATATGTATAATAATCTACGGATACAATAACTTTAAAAGAATTTCAACCAATAAGGTACATTACAGAAGAACTGGTTTTAAATATTTGTTCCTATTTAGTGAAGGTTAATATTTAAAGTTGCAAAAGTTTAAACTTTATTTTTGTCTTTAAAATTATTATATTCCATTCTTTATGCAAAGTAACATTTTACCAAATGATGAGACAAATAATGCCAATAGAACAAATATACACAAATGACTTAAATTTACTATCTGCAACAGACATAAGAAGGTAGAAAATATTTTCACTTTACTAAAAACACACTGAGGTTATTTTAAATAATCTAAAGAGATATCACATTCATCTGTATGGTGCACACTGTCAATGCTTCAGACATCTAGAAACTTCTAAAATGTCCTGACTTCTCTTTGTTCTTCAAAGCCTTGCAGTAATCATCATTCAATTCTATTGCTTTGATGGTTAGAGAGCAACTCCCAAGAAATCCAGGGAGACATTAGCACATACAGCGGCAATTTCTAATAAGACAGCTATTTGCATACAAGATCAGCCACAATTTAAAATGTGTTGTGATAGATGCGGAAAGGGAATAACAGATTTATATTAGCATGTACAATACTAAGATTGTTTTCACAATTTAATTCCTTGGAGACTCTGTCTCATCACCTTCTTTTATAAAGAATATTGCATTCCCTGAGGAAGTAACTTGTTCTGAGATCTAGCTAAACTAAAATATGGATTAATAAGATAATATTTATTATTTATGATTTTTGCTGTAGGAATAATTTCAGATTAAATTATCAGAAAGTTTTTAACATTCTGAAAACTTGATAACACATTTAAGGAGGAAAATATGTTAATTATTTTTAATACCTAAATTGCATATTAAAATAACTTGTAGTTAATTTTTAATTTAATTAAAGCTTTATATTATTTAGGATTTTTAAGATTAAAGATAGTGTTTTTGTTTTTAGTATGTGCTCCTAACCCAAATTTCACACAGCAATTTTGCCACACTTATTTTTAAGCACAATATGTGACCTTTAAAAACAAAAGTATATTATATTCAATTACATTTCAACCAAGTTCTTTTATTGCTCATTTATATCTTTTATAATGAAATCCAGAAAGAACAAGTAAAGAAATAAGAAACCTGAAGCCTTCACATATGTCTCTGCTTCCAGAAAAAGCATTAAATCCAGACTGTGACATTTAAATACATATCAAAACACAGGTTATTAAAAATTTCAACTCATGACCACAGAAAAAATAATCATCTCAGTTTTTAAGGTTAAAAAGCAAGATGGAGAGAAAACTTCTACATCGGTAAGAAGTTACATTTACACTACATCACATGCTTACATATGATAGCACTTCTCATACTTTAATTACATTAAAGCTACATTACTCAGGAGGAAGTAAATAACTTAAGAAAATGGGATGAATCTTTTCAGCCATGTAACTCCACAATATAGGACAGTCTCAATCACATAGTTGAGGTTCAGTAAGCATGCTAACTGAATAAAAAATTAGTTAAATAAACAATATTGTAATCACTTTAACATCTGACACAGTTTCTAATGCCCTATCTAAACCTAGCTAGAATTTTACCTATCAAAATCAGTACCTAACACACTAAGCCAAACCAAAACTAAGAAGCTCTGGTGGCATAGTGCCTAAGGCATTTGACAGAAGGTTGGCGGTTCAAATCCACCAGCCACTCCGTGGAAGAAAGACTAGGCAATCTACCTCCAAAAAGATTTACCACCTAGGAAACCCAAAGGGGGTCGCTAATACAAAGTCTTTTAAAAAAACAGATCGTTAGGTTAACACGTTTACATTCGTAGAGGAAAGGCCATCTCTAAACCTTAGGATGGTTACTACACATTAAAAGAAACACAAGACAATCTTGAGATAGGCTAAATAGGAGGTGCTGCAGTTGAAGTTTCACTATGGGCAATAAATTAATCCATATTGTATTTAAAAGATTTTTCACTTAGAACAGAAACATGAATCACTGTAGAACAAGAATGCCTTGCCCCATTTCATAGCTTTCTGTATGTACTGCCATTCACTACATCAATAGTATGCTAAGGATTTTTGGAGTGTTTCCTGCTGCAAAATTATCTGACCCTTCCTTATAATACATAACTTTGAACCTAGAAATGAACTTTCAAATCTTCAGGTAGCTCCTTCTCAAATAAAATAAAAGGCATTTTCTAAAACTGTATCATGGTCATTTACCTGTACCTGTAACACAGAGAAATACATATATATATATATAACAGAAAATTCTATAGCTTGACTTAAAAAAAAATCACTAAGAAGAAAGTAAAATATTGATTGAATGAATGAAGTGGTATACAAGATCACAAGTAAAAAAAAAAGCCCCTTTGTAAGTAGGCTACCATTTTTCACAGAGCATTTCATAACTGTTCCTTCAACCTCCTTACCCACCTGGACTTCAGCCAGATAGTGGAAAAAGCCCAGAGTCACTGCCAGTCAGGACTTTCCAAAGCATAGTGCATAGGTATGGAATTCCGGATCTCAGCACATTAGCAATAATCACTCAATTACCTTGTGAGGAGGAAGGAAAAGCCATTAACCATTGAGAAAAGAGAGTCAACCAGTAAGGGTGGTGCACTGGAATACCACAGTTGCCAGAAATTGGGAAAATAAAGCATAAATTAAAAAATGTAGACCTAAAAATGTTTGGTTATGACTGAATCAAAATTGAGAACCAAACTTGCAAATGCAACTTCATACTAGATGCTAGGGACATAATATGTAATGAACAAAAGGAGTATTTATTCTTCATCTTATGGTACATTCATTCTTTGCAGAATAATAATGTTTTAAAAATTAGAAATTGTTTATTCCATTCTCATAATTAATTCATCCACATGACTCCTCATTTCCTAAAGAAAATTTATTAGCATAAATGATAGTGATCTTATATCAATCATTCTCAAATCATTTTCCTGTGCACTGCAAAATTTAGCTTTAGTTCCACAATTTTGACGTTATACACATTTTCATGGATTTACCCATGCTCTGCAACTTACTTTAAATGTCTTTTCCACACTCCCTGAGTAATCATTCTCACCTTCCCTAAAAGGCACCATACAGTGAGGCTGATCCTCAGCGATAATTCTACACACTTTAAGAAATCAAACTGTAACAAGCATCGAAGTAGATCAATCACTGCAATAAGGTACAGATTTATTTATTTTTAATGCATTTTATTGAAATATAATTTATGTACAGTGAAACACACAAAACTAAAGTGAAATGGGTCAATGCATTTTTTTTTCAGTGTTCCCTCCTCTCTCCTCCCACTCCTGGTAACCAACAAATAAAGGTTCCTTCCATATAGAAACCTTTCCTTGACTTTTTACAATAATGAACTAATACTGTATTTGTCCTTCTGTGACTGACTTATTTCACTCAGCAGAATGTCCTCCAAGTTCATCCATGTTATGTGCTGTTTTGAAAATTCCACATTATTCTTTAGGGTTGCATAGTATTCCATTGTGTGTATGTACCACAGTTTGGTTATCCACTCTTCTGCTGATGTGCACGTAGTTTTTCCATCTTTTTGCCATTGTAAATAGTGCTGTGATGAACATAGGTGCACATATATCTGTTCCTGTCCTGGCTCTCACCTCTCAAGGATATGTACCTAGTAATGGGATTTTTGGGTCAAATGGTATTTCTAATTCCAGATTTTTAAAGAATCGCCATACTGTTTTCCACAGTGGTTGTGTCATTTTACAATCCCACCAGCAGTGTATGAGAGTCCCAATCTCTCCACATCCTTGCCAGCATCCACCATTTTCTGTCTTCTTGAACTTTGTCATCAGTACTGGGTGAAATGATATCTCATTGTTGTTTTTATTTGCATCTCTTTGATGGTTAATGATCATGTATTTCTTCGTGTATTTGCTGGCCACCTGAATATCCTCTTTGGTGAAGTGTTTCATTCATGTCTTCTCATTTTTTAATTGGATTGTTAATCTTTTTGAGTTGGGGTGTTGGAGTTTTCTATAAATTTTAGAGATAAACCCCTTGTCAGATATGTAATTATCAACAAGAATGAATTTGTTGCTCTCATTTTGTTATGTACTTTTTCATGGTGTTGATTTCTTTGTTCCATATAATTTTCTGTGCTGAGCTCATTTTGTTCATGGATCACATTATCACCCCTCCATTGCTATTGTTTTAGTATTTGCTAAATATTTATGCTGGTCCTCTTTTTTATTTTGATGTGAAAGTTTATCATTTTTCTTTGAGGTTACCCTGTGATTTATAATTTCTTCCCAAGTTTAGAATAGTCCATTCTATCTTGTAGTTGTCTTAACTTCTC
>NW_006921809.1:5149431-5157012 GCF_000298275.1 Orycteropus afer afer
GAATGGATATATTCTCATCTTTCATCATACCAGGAAAATTCTCTTCCAATAAATCTTCAACAATTTTGTCTGTGGTTTTATTTGTCTCTTCCTGTTCTGGAATTCTGATTACACATAGGTTATTCCTTTTGATGGTATCCCACATGAACCTTAGGCTTTCTTCATTTTGTTTTGACCTTTTTTTCTGATTGATCTCTTTCCAAAGAAGTATTGAGTTATTTGCCTTCAATCTCACTAATTCTGTCTTCCATGGATTCAATTCTACTCCTTTGCCTGTTCAATGTGTTATCTATTTCTGATAATTTAGTATTAAACCTCTGGATTTCTGTTTATAGATTTTGTATCATTTCTCATTTATTTTGTCATTTTGTTCTTGTATTGTCTTTCAACATTGCTGTAGGGTTTTCTCTATGTTTTCCTCAATTTTGTCGGTGTCTTCCTTGATCTGTCTGTTGATTCATTGAAGGTATCTAAATATAATTCTTTTGAATTCCTTATCAGGGAGTTCCAATGCTGCTTCTTCCTCAGGGATATGTTTTGGGTCTGTATCCTGGTCCCTTGTTTCTCCTGCTTTATCTCGCTTTTTTGTGTTGGATTGTAATAGTCTGCTGACTCCGAGGCATTGTGATGTTTTTGTGTTTATATTTAATTGGTGACTGGATGTTGGAGTGACTTGCCCACAATTTTCATTTTCTTTGTTTTGTTTGTATGTTATCTACATCAGCAGGGTACCATGCTGTGCTCCTCTATTCGCTAGTTGGCAGCACTTAGACACTCACCACTTGTCTCCTCTCCCATTTTCTGCCTCCCATATGTCCCTGCCATTCTTGGCAAACAGAGCCTATTCTTAGGTCCCTGGAATCTGAATCAGATTTTTTTTTTTTTAAGTATTTTCTTTATTGAGGGGAAATTCACATAACATAAAATGAACCAGTTTACAAGTGACATTTAATAAATTCACAATGTTCTACAGTCACCATCTCTAATAGCAAACATTTTCATCGTCCAAAACAAAACCTCAAACCCAGTAAGTACTCACTCCCTATTCTCTTCTCCTCATAACCAGGGCTAACAAACACCAATCTATTTTCTGTCTCTATGATTTATCTGGGAGTTCTGGTAGCATAGTGCCTAAGGCACTTGACTGCTAACCAGAAGACTGGTGGTTCAAACCTACCAGCCATTCCTCAGAAGGAAGGTTGGGCAATCTACTTCCATAGTGATACTGCCCAGGCAACCCAAGGAGGCGTCACTACAGTTGGGTCTGACTCAACAGCACATAACAACAACAACATGATTTACCTATTCTGAATCTTTCATATAAATGGAATGATACAATGTGTGACTTTTTCTATCTGGCTTGTTTCACTTACCATAATATTTTCAAGGTTCATCCATGTTATGGTATGTATCAGTACCTCACTCTTTTTTTTTTTCACTTTTATTGTGGTATAAACATATACAACAAGACATTCACCAGCGTAACAACTTCCACACTTTCAGTTCAGGGACATTTATGACATTTTTCATGTTGTGCCACCAGTATCACCATCCTTTTCAAAATACTCCACCACCATTAGTATAAACTCAATGCCTCTCCAAAAATGCTTCCCTTTTCCCCCTCCTTCCTACCCCTGGTAACCACTAATAATCTTTGGTAGGTAGGTAGGTAGGTAAGTAGACAGATAGATAGATAGACAGACAGACAGATAGATAGATAGACACATACATATATCTTTTCTTTTCAAACTCATCTAGAAATTTTCCCTCCCCTCCTTCCCTGGTAACCAACAAAGAAAGTTTCCTTCCACGTATAAATCATTCTTTGACTTTTTACAATAGTGGACCAATAAGTATTTGTCCTTTTGTGATTGACTTTTTTCACTCAGCATAATGTTCTCCAAGTTCATCCATGTTATGCAGTGTTTTGCAGATTCCACATTATTCTTTAGGGTTGCATAGTATTCCACCATGTATATGTACCACACTTTATCCATTCCTTGGTTGATGGGCACTTAGGTTGTTTCCATTCTCTTTGCTATTGTGAGTAGTGCTGCCATGAATGTGTGATGTATATATCTATTCATGTCCTGCCTCTCATTGTCTTAGGATATATACCTAGTAATGGGATTGAAGGAGCTCTGATAGTGTAATACCTAAGGCATTTGACTGCTAACCAGAAGGCTGGTGGTTCAAACCCACCAGCCACTCCTTGGAAGGAAGGTTGGGCAATCTATTTCTGTAGTGATACCCTCAGAAACTCAAGGAGGAATTGCTATGAGTCAGATTATGAGTCAGATCCAACTCCACGACAGTGAGGTGTTTTTTTATTTTTTTAAATGGGATTGTTGAATCAAATAGTATTTCTATTTACAAATTTGAAGGAAATGCCATACTGATTTCCACAATGGTTCTATCATTTTCCTGGCATTATTCTTTTTTTTCTGTAATTCTGTTGTGACATTTTATTTCTGTGATTCTGTTGTGACATCACCATTTCATTTATGTTATTTGTAACTTCTTTTCCTTTGTTAAGTTTGCCAGTGGTTTGTCAGTTTTATTAATCTTTTCAAAGAACAAACTTCTAGTCTTGTTTGTTTTTTCTATTGTCTTTCTATTTTCTGTTTCATTTGTCTCTTTCGATCTTTATTCTTCGTTTCTTCTGGTGAGCATAGGCATTTTTGGTGCTCTTGTTCTAAGTGTTGGAGATGTTGGGTTAAAGGTATCAATTTTGGCTCTTTCTTTTTCTTTTTTTTTTTTTAATTGTGCTTTAGGTGTAAGTTTACAGAGCAGAATTTGTTTTACATTCAACATCTGATGTACATTGGTTTCACTCCCCAATACCATCCCCAACCTGAACCTACTCTCTGCTCTCTCTTTCCAGTAAGCCCCCCATCCCCTCATAGTTATGCACTCCTGTGTATCCTGCATTTCCTCCATGCAAATGTTGCCCCTCTGGTGCCCCCATGGTTGATTGCTCCAAGGGATGCATCTCTGTAGAGTATGTGGGTGCATTACCCTGGGTTGAGTGGTCTGTGTGTACGTCTTGTTTACTGTGGGTGAGAGTCAGCTCCTGGGAATGAGTTTTATTCCAGGCCCAAAGTGTATCCCAGGACCATAGTCATGGGGTCCCACCAAACTCCACACAACCAGTAATTCTGGTCATTATTGTGTTGTTTAATTTTGTTCCACGTTTTTCCTCTCACTCTACCCAGGATCTCTACTTCTGATCCTTTCCCAAATGGTTGGCATTGGTAGCTGGGCACCATCTATTTCTTCTGGTCTCAAGGTCCATCATGTCCTAGGGCTGATTATTTCTAAATACCCTTGGGTTTTTGCACTCTTCTTTGCTTCTGATGATAGAAGATCATTAGCCGCATCTGAGATGGCCGCTCAAAAGCTTTTAAGATCCCAGTCGCTACTCATCAATGTAGGTTGTGGAACAAGATTTTTATGTATTTTGTTGTGCCAACTGAGTCTGGTTTCCCCAGTACCACAGTCCTGATTCAGTAGATCTGTCGGATCTCTTGCCCACAGTCTCTGGCTGTCTGCGAGGGATTGCTCTATGTCTGTCTTCTGCTGTTTCTATAATGATTGCAGGTATTTTGTATCACTGGTATCTGTGCAAGATTAGCCTCAGCTGAATCTATCTTTGGTCTAGAGTATAATCCTGTTCACTGACCCCCATCTGATCTTCTCAGTTGTTAATGTGTTTATCTGTAGCCTGGTGTTTGGTGTTAATGGTAATGCAGTATTGTGGATATACTGGCATTAGCCTCTGTCATCTATATCTTATGTTTGTCTATTATCTTTCTTCATTTTTGATGTGTACGTATATTGCTATAAATTACTCTCTGATCACTGCTTTTGCTGGGTCACAAAGATGTTGGTTTGCTGTGTTTTCATTTTCATTTGAGTCAATGAAGTTTTTAATTTCATTTTTTTTTTTTAATTTCTTCTATTACCCAGTTGTTTCTGAGAAGGGTGTTATTCAATTTCCATGTGCTTGCTCTTTTTCCTTTGGTCTTCCTAGTGTTGATTTCTAACTGTATAGCTTTGTAATCTGAGAAGATGCTTTGTAGTATTTCAATGTTTTTTAAATTTACTAAGGCTTGCTTTGTGGCCCAACATATGGTCTATCCTGGAGAACATTCCACATGTGCTGTTAAAGAATGTATAATGTGCTGTTGTTTGGTGAAGTACTCTGCAGATGTCTATAAGATCAAGTTGGTTGATTTCACTGTTTAGTTCTTCTGCATTTTTGTTGAATTTATTTCCAGTTGTTCTGTCTCTTATTGAAAGTGGTATATTAATATCTCCTGTTATTACTGTGGAGTCATCTATTCATCTTTTCATTGTGTTAATGTCTGATTTAGCATTTTGCAATTCTTTCATTGGGTAAAGAGATGTTTATTATGTTAATGTCCTCTTGTTCGCTTGATCCTTTAATCATTTTATAATGTCCTTTCTTGTCTCTTACGGTCATTCTTGTCATAAAGTCTATTTTCTCAGAAATTAATACCACCACTCCTGCCCTTTCTCAACTGCAATTTACTTGGTATATCTTTTTCTAACCTTTGATTTTTAGTCTATTTTTGTCTTTGTCTCTAAGGTGTGTCTCTTGTAAACAGCATACTGATGGGTCATATTTTCTTATCCTGCCTGTAATTCTCCAGCTCTTGAGAGGTGCATTTAATCCATTGACATTCAGTGTAATTATCAACAAATATGCATTTATTTATGTCATTTTGTTATGTGTTTTTTTATGGTGTTGCTGATTTCTTTGTTCCATATAATTTTCTGTGCTGAGCTCATTTTTTTTTTATGAATCATGTTATTATATCTCTTTTGTTGCTACTGATTTAGTATTTGCTAAATATTTGTGCTTGTCTTCTTTTTTACTTTTGTGCAAAGGTTTATTATTTTTCTTCAAGGTTACCCTGTGATTTATTATATTCTTTCCAAGTTTAAAACATTCTGTTCTCTCTCACAATTGTCTTGACTTCCTCACCATTTAGAAGCTCTTTAACTACACTCTTTATTCTTTCTTTTTGGTCTGTAGTTGTCCTCATTTACCAATTTATTTCTCTGGTTCCCTGTTTGCAGTCTTGTAAGCTTATTTTACTTTGGATACTTCTATCTGGGTTGGTTTCTGGATTATGTCATGATGTATGTTAATCATCAGTTGTTTGCAGTTGTTGGTTCTCCGTACAAAGGACTCCCTTTAGCATCTTTTGTAAGATTGGTCTGGTTTTAACAAATTCCCTTAATTTCTGCTTATCTGGAAATTTCCTAATTTCACCCTCATATTTAAGGGACAATTTTGCTGGGTATATAAATCTTGGTTGGAATTTTTTCTATTTTTCTTTCAGAGTTTTATACACATCATCTCATTGCCTTTTTGCCTGCATGGTTTCTGCCAAGAAATCAGAGCTAACTCTTACTGGTCGCCCTTTACAGGTAACTTTTTATTTACCCATGCTGCTTTCAGGATTCTTTCTTTGTGTTTGGTTTTGGTGAGTTTGATCATGAAACATCTTGGTGATTTTTGGGGGGAGTCTATCTTGTTTGAAGTTCACTGAACTTCTTGAATGGATATATTCTCACCTTTCATCATATTAGGGAAATTCTCTTCCAACAAATCTTTGACAATTTTCTCTGGTTTTATCTGTTTCTTCCTGTTCTGGAATTCTGATTACAAGTAGGTCATTCTTCTTGATGGTATACCACATGAATCTTAGGTTTTCTTCATTTTGTTTTGATCTTTTATCTGATTGGTCCCTTAACACAGTAGTATTGATGTATTTGTCTTCTATCTCATTAATTCTGTCTTCCATTGATTCGATTTCACTCCTGTGCCCATTCAGTGTATTATCTATTTCTGAAGATTTAGTATTAATCTTCTGGACTTCTATTATTTGTTTTGTATCATTTTTAATTTTTTGTTTATTTTGTCAATTTGTTCTTGTATTGTTTTCCTAAATTGTTCTAGAATTTTTTCTGTTTTCCTTAATTTTCTAAGTGTTTTCCTTTATCTTGTCAGTGTTTTCCTTGATCTGTCTCTCAATGTGTTGAAGGTACCTGTGGTAGTTAAGTTTGTGTGTCAACTTGGCTGGGCCTGGTTGAGTGGCTGGGCAGCTGGATGTAGTTATTTCCCATGGTAAGATTCATAATTAACTCTACAGTAGAATCTATTGGAGCAGCTGAGTAGCTGCTTTAGGGATGTGGTCTGCTTCCTGTATATAAGAAACAGCTTTGGAAATGGTCTCCAGCTTATGGCATGCTTGAACTCTGCATGTAGCCAAGTCGTTGTTCAACAGCCTGTCATACCCTGCCAATCTTGGGACTTCATCTGGACTTGAATTAGTGGCCTGCTATGGGAGCTCTGGTAGCATAGTGGCTAAGACACTTGCCTGATAACCAGACGGCTGGCAGTTCAAACCCACCAGCCACTCCTCAGAAGGAAGGTTGGGCAATCCTACTTCCGTAGTCATACTGCCTCGGAAACCCAAGGAGGGGTCGCCATGAGTCAGGGCCGACTCGACGGCACATAACAACAACAACAACATGTTGTTCAGTAACATTGGGACTGTTCCATTTTACTTGTCAACCTTGGGCTTGTCAACCCCAGCAGCCAGTAGCTGTCCAAGTAAAGAAAAGCCTGTAGCTTCAGTGGGCCAGGAGTAAGAGCCTGAGCTGAAGCACAAGGTGGAGGGGCTTTCACCTAACCCCTAGAGCCTGGTACTTTGAACTTGGACTTAAATCCTCCAAAATTGCAATAGAATAAATGCCTATTTGTTCAAGCCATCGCATTTGCGGTATTTTCTGTTAGAGCAGCATAGAGGTAACCAGAACAGTACCCAAATACAATTCTTTTGAATTTCTTATCAGGGAGTTCCAATCTTGCTGCTTCTTCAGGGATGTTTTCTGTACTTGTATCCTGGTCCCTTGTTTCTACTACTTTATCTTGCTTCTTTGTGTGAACTGTGTCTGTTGTCTCTGGGACATTATGGTGGTATTGTATTTATGTTTAATTATGGTTGTATGTTGGTGTGATTCACCTATTTTTTTTTTTTTCCTTTATTTTGTTTTGATATATATCTATGTGAGCAGGGTACTGTGCTCCTCTATTTGCTAGCTGTTAGCACTCAGGCACTCACCCCATTTCCTCGTGGGTGTGAGAATGAGAGTATGTGAACAGATCTCTGTTAGTTATTAGTAAGAAGCAGTTGAAGGTGAGTTTAGCTGGTATTGGCAACCATCTATCTTTGGTCAATTGGTGCAAAAGCAAGTGGTGGCCCAAACTCACTGGGTGTGGCTGCTGGCAGTGCAGGATGGCTGTGCTGTGGTGGAATGGTTGCTATCTTCCACTCAGTAAGACAAAAAAAAAAAAAACCACCAAAAGACTAAAAGCAAGAGAACAAAAAACTCAAACCACATAAAAGAACAGGAACAATTGCAAAAAAAAAAAAAAAAAAAGCAATAAATGAAAGGGGAATCTTCAAAATATATTTTAAAAGGTAAAAGAAAGATAATGAGAAAAAGAGAGATAAAAGAAAAGCCACAATACCTGGGGAAGGA
>NW_006921809.1:5157112-5164437 GCF_000298275.1 Orycteropus afer afer
AAAAAAAAAAAAAAAAAAAGTAATAAATGAGAAGAAAAATTTTCAAAATTGATTGGAAAAAGAGTAAGAGAAAGAGATTAAGAAAGAGAGATAAAAGAAAAGCCACAATACCTGGGGAAGGAGGAATAAGATAAAAGAGCAAGAGTAAAAGAACAGTAAAGAAAAAGTGAGAAAACTGAAAAAGGAAAAACAAGAGATGGGAAGAACTAAAAGAAAGAAAAAATAAAAGGAAACCAGGATAAGGGTAGAGAAAAAATAAAAAGAAACAGCAATAGGAAAGAGAAAGAAAATGGCAGAAAATGAAAAGAGTAATTTAAAATCAAACACACAAAAATAAAACTGTGGGGGGCAGGTCACACCACCCAGGCTCTGTCAGGGCACAGGTCAGGATGGAATTCCTGCTGGTCAAAAAAGTAAGTGGAGGTGGATGATGGCCAAATCTTTGTTCACCAACAGGGTGTAGAGTATAATAGTAACAAGAAGAACATTGCACTTTCTAGTCATCAGCCTCCAGTTCAGTTGCCCATGCTGTCCTCAGCAAGCAGTCTGTTCTTAGGTTGCTGTACACATAAGAACACCACTTGCATATATTCAAATGGCCACATCTGCCACTGCAAATATTAAAAATGGCTGAGCTCTCAGGATAGCCACTGGCAGTCCACAGGTCTATTTGTCTTCTCCTTTGCTGTTTTCCTTTCTGGATGCCAGGCACCAATGCAGTCCTTGCCCATGCAGTCTTCAGTGAGCACAGCTGATTCTTAGGTTGCTACTGGGAAATATTCAAAACAACTATGTCCTCAAGACAGCCAGCATTCCACAGCTCCATTTATCTCCTTAGTCAGTCTTTTCATTCAAGTTCTTGTACTTGTTGGTGTTTAATCCACTTTTTTATCCTTGTCTTCAAAGCTCAGTGTCCCAGGATCATCTTCTCTATGGGTTTCAATTGGTTTCTTGTTGCTTTACTGCAAAGGTTCTGTGTAGCTTGTCTGCTTATTCTGCCATCTTGCTGGAACTCCATTTCACTCCTTTTTATGGCTATGTAATATTCTGCTGTTTGTATATACCATAATTTGTTTATCTTTTCATCAGTTAATGGACATTTAGGTTGTTTCCATTTGTTGGCTATTGTGAATAGGGCTGATATGAACACACGTATACTAGCATTTGTGTGAGTAACCTTTTTCAATTCTTTTGGGTATAAATTGAGAATAATTGTTGAGTCATATGTTAATTCTATGTTTAAATTTTTGAGGAAATGCCAAACTGTTTTTGACAGTGGCTGCACCATTTTACATTCCCACCAGTAATGTATGAGGGTTCCAAATTCTCTACATTTTCACAAACACTTGTAATTATCCATTTTGTTTATTATTGTTGTTATTATTATTATTAACTATAGCCATCCCAGTGGGTATGAAGTGCTATCTCATTGTGGTTTCCATTTGTATTTCCCTAATAACTAATGAGGAATTCTTGAGTAGTGAAAACAATTAATGCAAAAGGTTGAAGGTTTGAGTACATCTATAGGTACCTCAGAAGAAAGACCTGGTGAACTACTTATGAAAAATCAGCCACTGAAAACCCTACAGAGTACAGCTCTACTTTGGTATGCATGGGGTCACCCAATAAAGCACAGCTCTACTTTGGCATGCATGAGTTCACCCTAAAGAACACAGCTCTACTTTGGTATGAATGGGGTCACCTTACAGAGCACAGCTCTACTTTGGCATGTGTGGGGTCATCATGAGTCAGAAGTGCCTCAAAGGCAACCAATTTTTTTAACTGATTAATGGTCACTGATGTTGGCTATCTTTTCACGTGTTTGTTGGCCATTTGTAGATCTTCTTTGGAAAAATGTCTACTGAAGTACTCTACCCATTTTTTTTAACTGGATTGTCTTTTTGTTGTTGGGTGAAACAGATTCTCATTGTATAAAGCCAGAGGACTAAGCAGCAGTCTTCCTAATGTTTTTAGTGATCTGAGTGACCAGTTCACCTTATCTTTGCCAAATTAATTTCCTTTATAACTACAGAAAAAGCATCTAGAAACTTGAATATGTAACAAGAGTGATTTCTAAACTCATGACCACTTGCCAAGATTGATATTAAAATTCATAAGAAAAGTCAATACCAGATAGGTTTTTTTTTAATAATCTCCAACAGCCAAAAATGGAAATTTAGTTGTTGGAAATTTCTCTTCAGAAAAACTGTGGAATGAATATGAATATAATATCAACAACTGGAATAACTTTATATCTTTATAAGCAAACATTTTTAAAGCTTGATCCCTGTATCATAAGGAGCTCTGGTGATGCAGTGCCTTAGGCATATGACTACTAACCAGAAGGTTTGTGGTTCAAATGCATCAGCCACTCTGTGGAAGGAACATGAGGCAATCTACTTCCATAAAGATTTACTGCCTTGGAAACCCAATGGAGGTTGCTATGAGTCAGACTGACTTGGTGGCAGTGTTTTTTTTTTCCCCCTTTGTATCATAACATAGGGAGCTCTGGTAGCATAGTGCCTAAGGCACTTGACTGCTAACCAGAAGGCTGGCAGTTCAAACCCACCAGCCACTCCTCAGAAGGAAGATGGGGCAATCTACTTCCATAGTGATACTGCCTCGGAAACCCAAGGAGGGGTTGCTATGAGTCGGGTCCGACTCGACGGCACATAACAACAACAAGAACAATCATAACATATACAAAAATCAACTGAAGACAGACCACATCCTAAGTAATCAGCAAAACTCAAATTTATAATGAGAACCAAGACACCACTGCACATCCAATAGAATGGTTCAAATAAAAAAGACTGACTCCACTCAATGTTGGAGAGAATGTAGAGCAAAAGAAACTCTCATGAACTGCTGGTAGAATGTCACAATCACTCTGGAAACCTATTTGGCAATTTCTTACAAAACTAATGACCACAATTCCACTTCTGGGTATTTATCCAAGAAAGATAAGTACATATGGCCATAACAAGAGCTTTGCACAAGAAAATTCATAACAGCTTTATACATAATAATAAAACATTGGAAATAGCCCCACTGTTTATCAATAGTAGAACTTATTAAATGTAGTATATTAATACAATATTGAACACTTCTTAGTAAAAAAAAAAAAAAAGAAAATTACTGACAGACACTACAACACTACAACATGAATAAATGTGGAAATTATTATTCTGAGTAAAAGAAATTGAACATAAAAAACAACATTCACCTCCATCCTGAGATTCTCATTTAGGAAGCCCAAAATGGGGCCTCAAAATCCACAAACTTAATAAATTGACTACTTGATTCTGACCAAAGGCCATCAACTTCACTTTGAAAAACATTGTAAAGAGAGACTAGAAAGATTATATGAGTCAACAAACAGCTTCACAACAAATTTCAAACTCTTAAAGGAATAATTTCAATTCTAACTATTTTATACTATAGTCTTTCTTGTTGAAAGGGAGGTGAGGAGCGTTACACATCAAGAAGTAGACATTAGCGGAGTTCCAGTAAGATGGTGGAACAGGCAGACAAACTACACAGACCACCTTCAACAAAGAAAAGATGAATCAATTAACACATATACAGAAGATAATCCTGGAACCCTGAGCTTTGAAGGGAAGGATACAGAAGTAGACTAAACTCCAACTGGTATAAGAGCCTAATGAGAATGCTGAAAAGGGAGACATATGGAGCTGTGGACTGTCAGCAATCCTAATGGCACAGACAGCTTGGATATTGCCAAGTGGTATCAGGAACTAACAATTAGCCTAAAGATCAGCCCTGCTAGCCAGGGGCTGCACAGAGGACTGCACTGATGGCTGGTGAATAAAAGTATTTCTTTAAATATTTTCTCTCATTAATTGTCCTTCCTTTTTTTTCTCTCCCTCTTTTTGATGATTGTTCCTGTGTGTTAAGGTGGTGTCTGTTTTTTGTCATCTTGCTTTTACTTTTTTGATGGTTTTTTGATTGTTGTTTTTCTCTAAATGAGTGGGAGACAGCAACCATGCCCATATAACCCAACAACACCCATATCTCCTACAGCTCCACTTACTTAGTAAGAGCCACCACTTCCTTCTGCACAAATTGACCAATGATACACACTATCAATGAGAGCCTGACACACCCTTGACTGCTCTTCACAAACAGTTAACAGAGATCTGTGCAGCCACTTTTATTCTCTATCACACCCACCAGGAGACAGGCGAAGAGTGCATTAAGTGCTGCCAACTAGCAAACAGAGGAGCACAGTACCCGGCTTACTAAGATACATCCAAAAAAAAGAAAATCTGGGGTGAATCACTCCAACATACAATCACCAATTAAATATAAATACAACAAAGTCACAATGTCTCAAGATGACATACCATCACAGTGCACACAAAGAAGCAAGATACAGTGGTAGAAACAAAGGAGCAGGATACAGATCCAGAACATATCTCTGAGAAAGAAGCAGCATTGTAACTCCCTGATAAGGAATTAAAAAAAAATATATTCAGGAACCTTTAACAGACTGACAGACAGATCAAGGGAAACACAGATAAAACCCGGGAACAATTTAGGAACAATACAAGAACAAAATAACAAAATAAATGAAAAATTGGAAATGATACAAAATCTACAGACAGAAATCTATTAGATTAATATGAATTTTTCAGAAATAGGTGACACATTGAAAAGGCAAAGGACTATAATTGAACCAATGGAAGACAAAATTCATGAGATTAAAGACAAATAACTAAATACTTCTTTGGAAAGGGATCAATCAGAAAAAAGATCAAAACAAAATGAAGAAACCTTAAGATTCATGTGGGATACCATCAAAAGGAATAACCTATGTGTAATCGGAATTCCAGAACAAGAAGAGACAAATAAAACCACAGAGAAAATTGTCCAAGATTTGTTTGAAGAGAACTTCAGTGATACGATGAAAGATGAGAATATGCCCATTCAGGAAGTCCAAAAAAACTCAAACAGGATAGACCACAAAAGAAAATCACCAAGTCATATCATCAAACTCACCAAAACCAAAGACAAAGAAAGAATCTTGAAAGCAGCATGGGAAAAATGAAAAGTTACCTACAAAGGGCAACCAATAAGACTAAGCCCTGATTTCTCAGTAGAACCCATGTGAGTGAGAAGGCAATAGGGCAGTATATATAAAACACTGAAAGAGAAAAATTCCCAACCAAGAATTATATACCCAGCAAACTAATTCCTCAAATATGATGGTTAAATTAGGAGATTTCCAGATAGGCAAAAATTAAGGGAATTTGTTAAAAACAGACAACCTTATAAGAGATATTAAAGTGAGTCCTTTGGACAGTGAACTAATAATAGCAAACAACCGACCATTAGTACACATGATGACATAACCCTGAAACCAACACAGTTATGAAAGTATCCAAAGTAAAATAAGCTTAAGAGATTGTAAACAGGGAACCAGAGACATGAATTGGCAAATGAGTACAACTACAAACCAAAAAGAGGGAATAAATAGTGTAGTTACAGAACTTCTAAATGGTGAGGAAGTCAAGAGAGTTGCAAAACAGAATGGACTATTCCAAACTCAGATACAAAATTATAAATCACAGGGTAACCTCAAAGAAAAAATGATAAACCATCACATCACAAAAATAAAGAGGATAAGCACAAACATTTAGCAAACACTAAAACAATAGCAATGAGGACACGATTCAGAAATCGAGCTCACAACAGAAAATTATACTGAACAAAGATATCAGCAACACCATGAAAAAACACCTAACAAAATGACAGCAACAAATTCATACCTGTCAATAATAACACTGAATGTCAATGGATTAAATGCACTACTCAAGAGATGGAGAGCTGCAGAATGGATAAGAAAACATAACCCATCAATATGCTGTCTACAAGAGACACATCTTAGAAACAAAGACAAAAATAGACTAAAAATCAAAGGTTGGAAAAAGATATATCAAGCGAATGGCAGCCAAAAAAGAGCAGAAGTGGCAGTATTAATTTCTGATCAAATTGACGTTAAGACAAAAACCACCATAAGAGACAAGGAAGAACATTATATAATGATTAAAGGATCAATTGAACAAAAAGACATAACAATAATAAATATCTATGCACCCAATGAAAGAGCCCCAAAATACATAAATCAGACTTTAACAGAATTGAAAAGACAAACAGATGACTCTATAGTCATATAGTAGGAGACTTTAATACACCACTTTCAATGAAAGACAGAACAACTGTAAAGAACCTCAACAAAGATTTAGAAGAACTAAACAATACAGTCCACCAACTTAACCTTATAGATATCTACAGAGCACTTCACCCAATAACAACACAATATACTTTCTTTTCCAGTGCACATGGAACATTCTCCACATAGAACATATGTTAGGCCATAAAAAACCAAACTCACCGCCATTTTAGCCAGATTGGACTCATAGCGACCCCTCCTTGGGTTTCCAAGGCAGTATCACTATGGAAGTAGATTGCCCAATCTTCCTTCTGAGTGCCGATAAAGGAATCCTTAATAAATTTGAAAACATTGAAATACTGCAAAGCATCTTCTCAGATCAAAATGCTATAAAATTAGAACTCAACAATAGGAAGATGAACAGAAAAAAAAGAGAAAACACATGGAAACTGAACAACACCCTCCTTACGGACAACTGAGTAACAGAAGAAATAAAAAATGAACTTAAAAAATTCCTTGAATCAAACAAGAGTGAAAACACAACATACCAAAACCTGTGGGATACAGCAAAAGTAGTGATTAGAGGTCAATTTATAGCAATAAATGCAGCACACATCAATAAAGAAGAGCCAAAATCAATACCTTAAACCAACATCTTCAACAATTAGAAAAAGAACAGCAAGAAAAGCTACAGTTACTAGAAGAAAGGAAATAATAGATTTGAGCACAAATAAATGACACAGAAAATAGAAAGACAATAGAAAAGTTAACAAGACTAGAAGTTGTTTTTTTGAAAACATTAATAAAATTGACAAACCACTGGCAAATTTAACAAAGGAAAAGAGGGAGAGAATACAAATAACATGACTAAGAAATGAAATGGGTGACATCACAACAAAACCAAGTGAAATAAAAGAATACCAGGATACTATTAAGAACTGTACTCCAACAAATTTGAAAATCTAGAAGAAATGGACAGATTTATAGAAACACACTACATACCTAAACTAACACAGACTGAGGTGGAAAAGCTGAACAGACCCACAATAAAGGAAGAAATTGAACAGATCATGAAAAAATTACCAACAAAAAAAAGTCCTAACCTAGACGCTTTCACTGGAGAATTCTA
>NW_006921809.1:5164982-5189377 GCF_000298275.1 Orycteropus afer afer
AACATTATTCTCAATGGAGAGAGACTGAAACTGTTCCCCTTGTGAATGGGAACCAGACAAGGATGCCTTCTATTACCATTTCTGTTCAACAACATTGTATTGGAAGTCCTAGCTAGGGCAATAGGAAAGAAATGGAAATCAAATCCATCCAAATTGCTAAGAAGAAGTCCAAACTATCCCTATTTGCTGATGATATGATCCTGTACCTAGAAAACCCAAGAGACTCAGTAGAAAATCTACTGGAACTAATTGAGAGATTTAGCATAGTGGCAGGATACAAGAGCAACATCCAAAAATCAGTTGAATTCCCCTACCCCAACAAAGAGATTGCTGAAAAAATATAAGGAAATCAATACCAATTACAATAGCTACCAAAAAAATAAAATACTTGAAAATGAACCTTACCAGGGACACAAGACCTGTATAAAGGAAACTACAAAAGACTACTTCAAGAAACCATAAGAGAGCTACTACATACATGGAAGAACATGCCATGCTCATGGAAAGGAAGATTGAACATTATAAAAATGTCAGTTCTACCCAAAGCAATCTATATATTCAATGCAATCCCAGATCTCATCAACATTCTTTAAGGATATGAAAAAAACAATCACTAACTTTATATGGAAATAAAGAGACCTCAAATAAGAAAATCACTATTGAAAAAGAACAAAGTAGGAGGTCTCACACTCCGAGATCTCAAAATCTACTATAGAGCCACAGTGGTCAAAACTGCCTGGTATTGATACAATGATAGACACATAGACCAATGGAATAGAAATTGAGAACCCAAAAATAGGTCCATCGACCGATGGTCAGCTGATTTTTGACAAAAGGCTGAAATCCATTAAATGGGGAAGAGGTTGTCTGTTTAACAAATGGTGCTGGCAAAACTGGATATCCATTTGCAGAAAAGTGAAACTAGATCTATACCTCACACTATACACAAAAATTAACTCCAGATGGATCAAAGACTTAAATGTGAAACCTAAAACTATAAAGTTCCTCAAGGAAAAACTAGGGGCAAATTTAGGGGCCTAATTTATGGCATAGTTCTAGTGGTGTAGTGCCTAAGGCATGTGACTGCTAACCAGAAGCTGGCATTTCAAATCCATGAGGCAATCCTCAAAAGGAAGGTTGGGCAATCCACTTCTGCAGTGCTACTGCCTTGGAACCCCGAGGAGGGGTCGCTATGATTCTGATCCAACTCAATGGCTGTGAGTTTGGTTTTTGGTTTTAATTTATGGCAAAAATAGACTATCAAGCATAACCCAAAATGCACAAACAGCAGAAGAGAAACTAGATGAATGGGACCTTCTAAAAATTAAATTTTTATGTGCTTCCAAAGACTTCTCCAAAAGAGTCAAAAGAGAACCTACAGATTGGGAAAAAATATTCAGCAATGACATATCTTACAAGCGACTTATCTCTAGAATTTATAGAAAACTCCAAGTCCTCAACAACAAAGACAGATAATCCTATTAAAAAATGGGCACAAGACATGAATAGACACTTCATGAAAGAGGATATTCAGGCAGCCAACAAACACATGAAGAAATGTTCACAATCATTAGCCATTAGAGAGATGCAAATTAAAACAACACTGAGATACCATCTTGCCCAGCACTAGTAGCAAAGTTCAATAAGACAGAAAATAGCAAATACTGATGAGGATGTGGAGAGTTTGGGACTCTCATATACTGCTGGTGGGACTATAAAATGATACAACCACTATGGTAAGCAGTACGAGTATTACTTAAAAGTTGGAATTAGAAATACCATTTGACCCAGCAATCCCATTACTAGGTATATATCCCAAAGAAGGGAGAGCCATAACAAGAACAGATATATGCATAGTATAGCACTATTTATAATAACACAGTGATGGAAATAACCTAGATGTCCTTGAACAGAAAAATAGATAACCAAATGATGGTACATATACACAATGGAATACTATGCAACATTAAAGAATAATGTAGAACCTGCAAAACACCACATAACATGGATGAACTTGGAGAACATTATGCTGAGTGAAATAAGTCAACCACAGAAGGACAGATAATAATTGTATTAGTCTGTTATTGTAAAAAGTCAAAGAAAGGTTTATATATGGAAGGAATTTTTCTTTGTTGGCTACCAGGGGTGGGAGGGAAGAGGTGTGAACACTGCTAGATAGGTAGTGACAAGTATTGATTTGGGGGCAATGTACCAAATGTGAGTGATCGTGATCAATATGGTGGCATTGAGGAAGATGAAGACATACAGAGGTGCATGGAAGGTACAGAAAACAAAGATGAACCCTTTTTTTGCACATACAGTCTTGTGTTGTCAGTGATGGCAAACACTGATATAAAAGTGGCTAGATGAGTGGACAGGCTGAACAATTAGGTATGCCTATGAGGGGCTGACTCGACGGCACATAACAACAACAACATGCAGGGGATAGTTTGCCCATGACAATGTATAGGGTTGTCAGACAATGTTTGTACAAGTGTATTTGTATGTTCTGTAAGAATTTCCAGGCATATCATAGAGCTAAAAGCTCTGGTGGTGTAGTGCCTAAGGCATTTGACTGCTAACCAGAAGGCTGGTGGTTCAAACCCATTAACCACTCCTCAGAAGGAAGATTGGGAAATCTACTTCCATAGAGATACTGCCTCAGAAACCCAAGGAGGGGTCTCTATGAGTCGAGTCAGCTCAACAGCAGTGAGTTTGGTTTTGGTTATAGTAGAGCTTACAAGAGACAAGGTTGTAGTCACTTCTTGGCCATAGCCAGCTACCTGAGGGCAGCAAGTAGTCAGACCTGTGGGCTCAGGACCATGGCCACAGGGGACATTAAGCTCAATTGGCATAACATACTACACAAAACATTGTTCCACATTCTACTTTGGTGAGTAGCGACTGGCATCTTAAAAGCTTGCAAGCAGCCATCTAGACACAATGATGGATCTAATCTCTCCTCATTCAGAGCAAAGAATAATGAAGAAAAGCAAAGACCATGGAAACAATTAGTCCGGGGGACTGGTAAACCATGTGATCCTCAACCTATATATGTATGAGACCAGAAGAACTAGATGGTACCTGGCTACCACTGTCAACCACTCAGAATGGGATCTATGTAGGAGATCCTGGATAGAGTGGGAGAACAATGTGGAACAAAACTAAAAATCACAAAAAAGAATGGGGACCAGGTTTGCTAGTCTGATAGAGCCTAGTGGAACTCCTGAGACTATGGCCCCTAGTTGCCCTTCAGGTCTGGAATTGAACTCACTCCTGTGGATTCTAGCCAAACAAAAGACAGGTGTATGAGCTAAACATTTATACTAGGTGGACTCCTTGGAGAGATCAGTCATGGGAGAACAGAAGGGGTTGTATGCAAAGGGAGATGGCTTGGGGGCAGGAGTGCATGGAAGGGAAGCACACAGGGAAGAAGTAACTATGGGAGGAAGTGGGAGAGCTGTTGCATTGTGGAAAATTGCAGTCAATGTCATAAGACAAAGTGTATGTGAGCTGCTGTATGGAAAATGAATTTGCTCTGTAAACTTTCACCCAAATCAAATGGAAACTAAGAAAGAAAGAAAGAAAAAGTAAACATTAGAGTACTTTCACAAGGAAAACTGAAATAACATGTTGTTGTTAGTTGTTAGGTGCCATTGAGCCAGCTCTGACTCGTAGGGACCCCGTGTACAACAGAACAAAACACTGCCCAGCCATGCTCCATCCTCACGATCCTTGCTATACTTGAGCCCATCACTGCAGCCACTGTGTCAATCCATCTTGTCATCTCATTGAGACTTTTTCCCTTTTTTGCTGACTCTCCACTTTACCAAGCATAATATCATTCTCCAGGGAATGGTCCCTTCTGAAGACATAACCAAAGTAGGTGAGACAAAGTCTGGCCATTCTCACTTCCAAGGAGCATTCTGGCTGCAGTTCTTCCAGGACAGATTTGTTCGTTCTTCTGGCAGTTCATGGTACTTTCAGTATTCTTCATCAACACCACAACTCAAAAGCATCAACTCTTCTTAGGTCTTCCTTATTCACGGTCCACTTTTCATATGCATAAAAGGAAATTAAAAATGCCCCAGCTTGGGTCAGGCACATCTTCATTTTCAAAGTGACATATTTGCTCTTCACTTTAAGGAAGTTTTTGCAGTAGATTTGTCCTTTGCAATATGACATCTGATTTTTTGTGAACTATGAACTTTCTTTTTTTTAACTTTTTTTTTTTTTTTAATTGTGCTTTAGGTGCAAATTTACAGAGCAGAATTTTACATTCAATTTCATGTACATTTGGTTTCCCTCCCCAATTACCATCCCCAATCCTAACCCACTCTCCTCCCCTCCCTTCCCAGTGACCCCCACCCCATGCCCTTCATAGTTATGCACTCCTGGGTGTCCTGCATTTCTTCCATATGAATGTTGCCCCTCTGGTGCCCCATGGTCAATTGTTCCAGATGTATCTCTGTAGTGTATGTGCATGCATCACCCTGGGTTAAGTGGTCTGTGTGTACATCTTATTTACTATTGGGCTGAGAACCAGCCCTTGGAAGTGAGTTTTATTCCAAGCCCAAAGTATATCCCAGGGCCATAATCTTGGGGGTCCCACCAGACTCCATACGACAAGTAATTCTGGTCATTATTGTGTTTTTGGATCTTGTTCCATGTTTTTTCCCCCACTCTCTCCAGGATCTCCAGGTTTGATCCCTTCCCAAGTGGTTGGCATTGGTAGCCAGGCACCATCTAGTTCTTCCGGTCTCGAGTTCCATCATGTTCTAGGGCTGATTGTTTCCAAATGCCCTTGGTTTTTTGATTCTTCTTCACTTCTGACGATAGGAGACTGTTAGCTGCATCTTAGTTGGCTGCTCAAAAGCTTTTACGACCCCAGTTGCTACTCACTAATGTAGGTTGTGGAACAAGATTTTCATGTATTTTGTTGTGCCAGTTGAGTCTGGCACAATACGATGGTCCTGAGTTGGTAGATCTGATGGATCTCTCTCCCACAGTGTCTGGCTGTCTGTGAGGGATTGCTCTATGTCTGTCTTCTATTGTTTCTGTAAGGATTACAGGTATTTTGTATCACTGGTATCTGTGTAGGATTAGCCTCAGCTGTATCTTGGTCTAGAGTATAATCCTGTTCACTGACCCCCATCAGAGGCTACTACCAGTATATGTCCACAATACTGCATTACCATTAACACCAAATACCAGGCTACAAATAAACAATAAGCATCTGAGAAGATCAGATCAAGATCAGACATCTGATTTCTTGACTGCTGCTTCCAAGAATGTTGATTGTGGATGCAAGTAATATGAAATCTTTGACAACTTCAATCTTTTCCCCATGAATCATGATGCTGCTTATTGGTCCATTTGTGAGGATTTTCATTTTGTATTGAGGCATAACCTATACTGCAACCCATATGTAGTCTTTAATCTTCATCAGTAAGCTTCAAGTCATCCTCACTTTCAGAAAGCAAGGTTGTGTCATCTGCATACCGCAGGTTGTTAATAAGTCTTCCTCTAATCCTCCAACAATGCTGTGTTCTTCTTCACATAGTCCAGCTTCACAGATGATTTGCTCAGCATACAGATTGAATAAGTACAGTAAAAGGATACAACCCTCACACACACACTTCCTGATTTTAAGCCATGCATTATCTCCTTGTTCCATTCAAAGGAAAGACTCCTGATCTATGTACAGGTTGTTTCTCACGAGCACAATTAACTGTTCTGGAATTTCCATTTTTCTCAATTATCCATTATTTGTTATGAGCCACAAAACCAAATGCTTTTCCATAATCAATAAAACACAGGTAAACATCTTTCTGGTATTCTTTGCTTGCAGCCAAGATCCATCTGACATCAGAAATCATAACCTTTGTTCCACATCCTCTTCTGAATCTAGCTTGCATTTCTGGAAGTTCCCTGTCAACATACTGGCACAAACATTTTTTAACTGTTTTCAGCAAGATTTTACTTGGGTGTGATATTAATGATATAGTTCAGTAAATGTCACATTTTGTTGGATCATCTTTCTTCGGAATAGGCACAAACATGGTAGCTGTCTTCCAAATTTCTTGGTATAAATGAGTAAGTGCCTCCAGTGCTGCATCTGTTTGCTGAAACACCTCAATAGCAATTCCATCAACTACTGGAGCCTTGTTTTTCACCACTTCCTTCAGTGCAGCTTGGACTTCTTCCTTCAATATCATTGGTTATTTTATTTTTATTTTTTAAAAAAATTTTATTGTGATTTGGGTGAAAGTTTACAGAGCAAATTAATTTTCCATACAGCAGTTCATACACATTTTGTTTCATGACATTGACTGCAATTTCCCACAATGTAACAGATCTCTTCCCACTTCCTCCCTGTAGTTACCTCTTCCTTGTGTCCTTCCCTCCCATGCACTCCTACCCCCCAAGTTATTACCCTGTACAAACACTTCCCTTCTGTTCTCCCATGATTGATGGCTCCAAGGAGTGTATCTAGCCAATGCAAATGTCCACCCCATATGCCTGTCTATTGTTTGGCTGGAAGCCACAGGAGTCGGCTCAGTTCAAGAACTGAAGGCTAACTAAAGTCTCATGGGTCTCACCAGGCTCTATCAGACCAGCAAACCTGATTTTTGTTTTTTGTTTTTTTATGATTTTGAATTTGTTTCCACATTGTTCTCCCACTCTATCCAGGATCTCCTGCACCAATCCCCCACAGAGTGCTTGACAGTAGTAGCTGGGTACCACCTAGTTCTTCTGGTCTCATGTGGTCATACAGGGTGAGAATCACATGGTCTGCTAGTCCCCTGGACTAACTGTTTCCATACATCTTTGGTTTTCTTCATTCTTCTACAATACCATTGGCTATTGATCATATGCTACCTCCAGAAATAGTTGGATATCAAACAATACTTTTTGATACAGTGACTCTGTGTACTCCTTACATCTTATTTGATACTTCCTGCATCACTCAATATTTTGCCCATAGAATCTTTCAATATTGAAACACAAGGCTTGAATTTTTTTTCTTCAGTTCTTTCAGCTTGAGAAATGCTGAGTGCGTTCTTCCCTTTTCATTTTCTAACTCTAGGTCTCTGCACATTTCATTTTAGTACTTAACTTTGTCTTCTTGAGCTGCCCTTCAAAATCTTCTGTTCCATGCACGTTAGCTACTCTATGTTCAAGAGCTGTTTGAGAGTCTCTTCTGACATCCATTTTGGTCTTTTCTTCCTTTCCTGTCTTTTTCATGAGTGTTTGGTCTCTTCACATACAATGCTCTTTATGTTCTTCCACAACTCATCTGGTCGTTGGTCACTGGTGTTCATGCATCAAATCTATTCTTCACATGGTCTCTACATTCAGGTAGGATGTATTCAAGGTCATATTTTGGTTCTCATGGACTTACTTTAATTTTCTTTAGCTTCAGCTTGAACTTGCATGTGATCAATTGTCTGTTCCACAGTCAGCTCCTGGCCTTGTACTGACTGATGATATTGAGCTTCTCTTTTGCCTCTTTCCACAGGTAGTCAATCTGATTTCTGTGTATTCCATTATGCGAGGTCCATGTGAGCAGTTGCTGTTTATGTTGTTGACAAAATGTATTTGCAATGAATAAGTCATTGGTCTTTCAAAATTCTATCATGTGATCTCCTGAATCATTTCTACCACCAAGGCCATATTTTCCAACTACCAGTGATTCTTCTTTGCTTCCAACTTTTGGATTCCAATCACCAATAATCATCAATATATCTTGATTGCATGTTTGGTCAATTTCAGACTGCAGAAGTTGGTAAAAATTAAAAATCTTAAATTTTGTCATCTTTGGCTTTTGTAGTTGGTGCATAAATTTGAATAACAGTAGTATTAACTTGTCTTCCTTGCACATGTATGGATAATATCCTATCACTGACAGCAGTGTAGTTCAGGGTAGATCTTGAAATAGTCATTGTGATAATGAATGTCACGCCATTCCTCTTCAATTTGCCATTCCTGGTGTAGTAGATCATATGACTATCTGATTCAAAATGGCCAATACCAGTCCATTTCAGCTCACTAATGCCTAGAATGGTGGTATAGTGCCTAAGGCATCTGAATCCTGACCAGAAGGTTGGCAGTTCAAACCCACCACACACTCCTCAGAAGTAAGGTTGGGCAATCAACTTCTGTAGTTATACCACCTCAGAAACCCAAGGAGAGGTTGCTATAAGTTGGAACCAACTCTACGGCAGTGAGTTGTTTTTTTTTAATGCCTAGGATATCGATCTTTATACATTCAATTTCATTTTTGACAACTTCCAATTTTCCTGGATTCATACTTCGTATGGTCCACATGCTAATTATTAGTGAATATTTGCAGCTGTTTCTTCCCATTTTGAGCTGTGCCACATCGGCAAATGAAGGTCACAAAAGCTTTAATCCATCCACATAATTAAGGTCAACTCTACTTTGTAAAGTCTATGTTAAAAGAGCTAGAGGTTATTAGTAGAATGTGAGGTGTTGACATTATTACTGAGAATGACATGGAGAACAGGTTATGCTCCAGAGTGACTACTAAAGTGGGAGAAAATATTACCACTGGTATGTTACAAAACTGAGAGTCCAGGAAAATCCAAACATCATGGTAGTGAATAGTGAAGCCCCTTACAATAGGGGCAGAATTTGGAGCTACAGTGGGAAAAAAAGACTGAGTTAGGAAGACTGAAAAGTCACTAGGGGCTCCAGAGGAGACAGCAAAGAAGAGAGAGGTAGAAGGCACTATAGTCAAATGGAATGACACACAAAGGAGTTGCAGTTTTTGTTTGTTTGATTTTCTTTATTTGTTTTTATGAGCAAGGAAAAATAAATGATCTGGAAGTGGCAATAAGGAGGCAGAAAGATAGCAACCAGACTCTTGATCTACAGGTGTATGGAAAGTTGAAGAAAGAATAGTTTCCACTTAAGGAGGCTTCAGAGAAATGATTCTATGGGAAGAGTCAGGTTTCAATTAATGTCAAGAGGTAAAAGTAATAATTAATGAAGTACTTGAGGATGAGTGGGGTTAAAAGGAGAAAATATGGAGAGATGAGAAATAGCACAAATTGCTCCATGAAAATACACACAGAATAATACAAGTATTCAGGGGAGGACAAGTGACCAAATGGGTCATCTTAGACAGTGAGTAAGGATAACAAGAATGTGTAGTATTTTGAATGAGTGTATCTTAAAATTGCAGTGAGTACCCATGCCTCTCAGGAGTCAACTTTGGGAAAGTACCGGTACCTCTGAGACAAGTCAGCTAGCTAGAATTCAGCATCTTATAGGAAAAAAACTCAAATCTCGATAGTTAATCACACTGATACACGAAAAGTGATTACATACATAGAGATGTTAGACCAGCATTTCTCAAAATATGTTGGTCTATCCATCACCAACCAGTATGTGAGTTGTCTGGAGTGTCCCTTAAAATACAGACTCTGGACCCCATCATAGACTCATTGCATTAGAGTGGCTGGTGCTAAGGCCCATGAAGCACCAGTTATTTCTAGACTTCTCAGGTGATTGTCATAGCCATTAGTTTAAGAACCCTGGCTTTCATTTTAACAAGTTCACAGGTCATTCTTTGTTTGCCAGAATTTGAGAAGCACTGCAGGAAGAAGACATGAGGCCCAAGCAAGGAGTGTGACATCCTTCAGCTTTTTTAATTGACAGTGAGCCATAGTTGGGGCAATATGTTTTAATGATGAGTGAAACTTCACACTTTTTCTCAATTCAACAAGAAACCATCAAAAGGTTTTGTGCACTGAGTAACCAGAGAGGATATTTTCAATAAGATGAGAAAAACTTGGAAATTTGAAAATAATTAATAGGCCAAAAAGTAATCTAGCTAAATTCCAATGGGGATCCACTAGGGCAGAAAGGAAGTGACATTTGGTGCTTGACCATTTCAGAATTTTGGAAATGTCTGGATAGTGACCATAAGAGAGAGGAAAAGCTTAAGGTAACTGTGTGTTGTTGTTGTTGTTATGTGCCGTCGAGTCGGCCCCGACTCATAGCGACCCCTCCTTGGGTTTCCAAGGCAGTATCACTACGGAAGTAGGATTGCCCAACCTTCCTTCCGAGGAGTGGCTGGTGGGTTTGAACCGGCCAGCCGTCTGGTTAGCAGGCAAGTGTCTTAGCCACTATGCTACCAGAGCTCCCAACTGTGTGTATGATAGTTAATTAAAATACAAAGACCCAGGACTCACCCTACAGAGAAGGGTGAGCAGATAAGGGAAGGTCAGAGTCATTAAGATGGAGGTGGGGCTAAGGAAGCTGAATTTTTAACAAGCACCAATTCCCCACCCCCCCAGAGTTTTCAAATTCAGGTGGTTCATGGCCCACACTTGGCAAAATAGTGGATTAGACAGATGATAATATTTCCGAGGCAGTATCTCTACGGAAGTAGATTGCCCAATCTTCCTTTCAAGAAGTGGCTAGTGGGTTTCAACTACTATCCTTCTGGTTAGCAGTCAAATGCCTCAGGCACTATACCACTAGAGCTCCCCTTAATAGAAATAAGTAATATATAAGGAGAAGAAGATAGGCATTAGGTGATGAGGGTGGAGGAATGATGTTATAAATCTACATTGATGTTTATAATGTTATATATACATTTTACATTATAATGTTATACTCTAGATGATGATATAATTGCTGTAAGAAAAAAATGCCTCTGTTCTTCTGACAACCTAATAGAATTAATTGATCCAAACATAATTGTATCACAAATACCCTGGCCTCCAACAAAAAATACTCACAAATATTTTACTTACTTTTATTTTAATGCCTTTTTAATGCACAGATTGTTGTGGCATCTGGACACATGACATACTTGAAAACAACACATTAAATTTATACTGCCCAGAATAGACAAAAAGCTGCCTTGTATGTACCATCAACAACACTCATCATTGGAGGAGGGCTGCTGCATTAGGTGGGTCCCACAGAATAAATTTTTTAAAAATTCTGAACTTTGTACAAATATCAAGGTGATAGGCACTTCATATCTGAAGGACACATGAGGATGTAAATTTCTATAGAGTAAATAACCATTTTCTTAAGCTAACAATTTTTTATTATTCACTGAGGCTTAAAGTAAGCAAAATGAGAAATGTCCTTCAGTTAATTTCTTGTACTACATTTCCAAAAGGAGGTAGGAGGTTTGTTAAACTTGGACTAGACAACACAATGAACACAACGCACTGCTGTCGAGTTGGATCCAACCCATAGTGACCCTTCCTCGGGTTTCTGAGGCAGTATCACTATGGAAATAGATTGCCCAATCTTCCTTCCAGCGAGTGGCTGGTGGGTTTGAACCGCCAGCCTTCTGGTTAGCAATCAAATGCCTTTAAGCACTATGCCACCAGAGCTCCCAAACTTGCCTATAATATATATATAACTTTTAGTAGTTGAGGATTATTAAGTCTGAAAATTATACTTTCTTTAAATGAAGGTTATTTGGTATGTAACCTGTAACATGTAACTTTCAGACATGGAACATATGTAACTTTCAAAAAGTTTTATTTTTGTTACAATATGGCACCAAATAAATAAAACTCCAGACCCTGATTTTATTATTACACTAGGTGTTGAAACAGGAAGAGACACATTTTCAGCCATGTAAAAATAGCAAAGCCATCTACTATTCTGGCATCAAACCAGAATGGAGGTACCTTGTACCATCGCAGGCTAACAGCTTAATGAGTCAAGAGGAATGTGAAGAAGCAAAGGTATGTTTGGCTTCAGGGATTCTGAGGTTGAGAAAGAGCAATTTAATATCTACTTTGACTGAAATAACACACCTTCAGACTTTTTTTTTTCTGATGAGATGAGGACTAGCTGAAAATAAGGTTACAGATCTAAAGGTCATACTCCTTGATTTTTAAATGCTTAGAATTCCTTTAAACTGAATTATTTTAAGGGAATTGTATGAGATATAAAATTGCTTCAATTGTCATTATCAATTTAAAAAAAAAAAAAAAAAACTTTATCCATTCAGCTGGTATCAAAACCAGGTGGCTAAAGAATGAAGGAAAACAAACTCCAGACATAAACATCTCATCTATTCTTATCTCTGTAATTCCTGAGCAAACAGACATAATTCCATTTTATCATAAACCCTCAATATGAAATCCTTTTCTTTGGTTCTAAAAGAATATCAGAAAATTCTTATGATTCATAGAGTTTTCAATAACTTACTCTGAGAGAAAGGTTTACTAGGGGAAAATACATTTCTTCAAATGGTAATTGCATTTGACTGAGAACTTCCAAATAAGGTCAGTGTAGATGAAATGTTCTAATATAATCTAAACCTATCAGTCACTATTTATAACCAAGTTTGACTTATTCAAACCAAACCAAACACACTGCCATTGAGTCGCATCCGACTCATAGCGACCCCTCCTTTGGTTTCCGAGGCAGTATCACTATGGAAGTAGATTGCCCAACCTTCCTTCCGAGGAGTGGCTGGTGGGTTTGAACCTCCAGCCTTCTGGCTAGCAGTCAAATGCCTTAGGCACTATGCCACCAGAGCTCCTCGACTTATTCAAGCAATGTAAAAATTTTATTTTTCTAACTTTACATGTATTTTACATTAAAAGAAACATGAACCAACTTCCCTGAACATTATAGTTGTAAGGTAATATATTAATAAGTGTGGGCAGTCTACCAAAAAACTTCTCTGAGTATTTACATGTACCTTGTGGCATAGTGGGAGCTCTGGTGGCGTAGTGCCTAAGGCATCTGACTGCTAACTAGAAGGTTGGCGGTTCAAACCCACCAGCCACTCCTTGGAAGGAAGATTGGGCAATCTACTTTCCTAGGGATACCACCTTGAAAACCCAAGGAGGGGGTCACTATGAGTCCAATCAACTTGATGACAGTGAGTTTTTTGGGGTTTTTTGGTCACTCTCTAAGAGAGGAATTGAATATGCCACATTTCCCAAAGTCCTTTAAAACCATCCAGAGAGAATAGAAAGTGAAAGATTTCTCTTTTTTTCTCTCACTCTCTCTCTTCTATCTGGCTACCTACTTCAGGACAACATTGTTAACTGCTATAGAGTCAGCTTTGACTTGCAGCAATCTTATGTATAAGAGAACAAAACGGTACCCAGTCCTATAATGTTCTCACAACCACTGCTAAGTTTGAAACCACTGTTTCAACCACTGTATCAATCCAACTTCAGGAATGGTGGACAGAAAAAGGAAGTTTTAGATTGGCACATTCATAGTTTCTAAGACACATACAATGTTTATCCTGTGATAAAACACAAGCATAGGAAGAAAAAACATATGACCAAAAGGCATACAACCTTAATTCTAGTCATGTCTTCTCAACAAAAGACCAGATGACCTTGACAAAGTCATAGAATTTCTCCTTGCAAGGAATAGCTGGTGAGTAGCAGTATGATTTTCTAAATGTCTATCAACTTTAAAAACCCAGTATCCATGAGCATATATATCAGGCTAAAAACAACTACTTTCATGCTTAAAAAGACATCTTTGAATATTAAGATTATATAATAATAATATAAAGTGACTTATACATAATTTTTGAACCAAATAAATGTTCACTGAGATAAGCTTAATCTAAATACATAGGGGTAAACAAACAGCTCAAGGCAATCATCAGAATACTCTTTATGGTTATTTTGTTTCTAGTAGTTTCATAAATCTGTATGACTTACTAAAAAATAGCTTTATTAGTAAATAGATATCAAAGCATAAAAATAACTATTATACATCCAATTTTCATAAAAGTTCCATTGAATGCATTCATTACATTGAAGTCCCAAGTGATCATACTATTACCATTTTGTTAATATAAGACTTTTCTCAGACTGGTAGTTTTCAAACAGATTGTGCTATTAAAACCTGTATTTACAAACTATGACACAAATTACATATTTATAAAATCACCAAGTTATATTACTAGAGAAATACAATAGAGTGTATTGAATTTAAAAACTGAGTAACAAGGTGGAAAAAGTGGAAATGCACTGGGGGATTAACTAATATAAATCTACTACATAGAAACAAATAACAAAATAGAGACAGAAGTACAACACTAATAAGCATGTTTAAATATTTCTCTACCAATGGATAACAGAGAAAATGATACCCCAGATGCAAACCAAAACACAAATGAGAAAACCAGGAATTCTACTTTGTACTAAGTTTTCTATCACCCATCTTCTATTCCCTAATTCCTATTCTATCAATTATATAATGCCTCTCATATGGTCATTCATTTAAAAAAAGATGTCTAAGTGTTGTTTAATAGCTATTCTTTTTATAAGTAGGACCCCTCCTTGGGTTTCCAAGGTGGTATCTCTACGGAAGTAGATTGCCCAATCTTCCTTCCAGGGAGTGGCTGGTGGGTTTGAACCTCCAGCCTTTTGGTTAGCAGTCAAATGCCTTAGGCACTACACCACCAGAGCTCCTAAATTTCACAGAAAAAGAAATCAAGAAAATCCATCCAATAAAAATATGGAAAGTTAGTGGTCCAAAAGCAATAAAATAATAAAAAATAATAATTTTTCATCAATGCTGTGGACTATACATATTCAAACACTTCAACTTCAAAGCAAAGTATAAACAAACATGCAACAACAACAACAAAATCAAGAATAGTGAGACAAAAGATTTTTTATTTGCACAGTTCCATAGTTTTGCAGGACACCTTGCTTTGTTGCACGGTGAGTGAATTGAGTAATAGAATGTAGAGGTGTTCTCTAACTCAGTTTCACGTCAATTTCACTGCCCATTGAGTCAGATCTGACTCACAGCACCCCCTCCTTGGGTTTCTGAGGCGGTATCACTATGAAAGTAGATTGCCCAACCTTCCTTTCGAGGAGTGGTGGATTCGAACCTCCAGACTTCTGGTTAGCAGTCAAATGCCTTAGGCACTATGCCACCAGAGCTCCTATGGTTCTTAATTTTGAGAATTCCATGTAAACCAAAATCAGGAAAACACTCATGCAAGAAGTAAATTACATTTATGCAATGAATTATTATAGAAGCGGCAAAAAAATACCTTATAAAAAGATAGGGATAGGTAATATATTAAAAAAAAAAGAAGTTTCCATATTCTTCATTTAATACTTCTAACTGAGAATATCATTATAAAGAATAAAAAAAAGAATAAGAGAAGATGTGGAAAAGAATGACCTTATAAAATCTTCAAAAGATGTTTATGTTCAATGTGATAAAAAGAGACATAATAATTATTTATTTTGTGAACTGAAGCTTGAAGCTTAAAATGTTTATTCAAAAAAATAGCAAGAAATCTCCCTGGAGATCACTATACTGTTTACCACTAATAACTGGTTTCATAGATTTAGCCAACATGGTGGTCTTCGTGATGTTAAAGTAAATGGTGAAACTATAAGCACTGATAAAGAGGCAATAAAACCTTTAACACAAAAAGTTCTATTAAATAAAATTAAGAGGAAAAATGTGCAAGTTTCATATAAATATTATTTGCATAGTGTTTCCTATTCAGAAAGGTAATCCCTACATAAATACTGGGGTTTACTTTAATTTGAAAAGTAAGCTGAAAGCTACCTTCACATTAAGCAAAAATCAATACATTTATTCATAAGAAATCAATATATTTATTGCAAAAACACTTTTTTTATGGAAAAGTGTACACATATATGTGGGTATGTGTACAGATAAACATATGAACAAAGATGATATGTATATGCATAAAATTCTCATTCTAGTGTTAACATGTGTAACATGTGCCCAAAGAGACAACACTGAGTATTAAGTTTACAAAATAAAATAGAGTTAATTTCCAATTAAAGTATAAATGAAAATATCTAAAATACATCCAGAGAAAACAGCAGCAGTTATAATTAAAAACAGAAGAATAGAAAATCCAAGAGAAACAATTAGATACTGTAAGAACAAAAAATTGTGAAAAAGATGCTCTGAACAGAAAGAAAAATAACTAAAATATCAAAATGGAAAATTAGAAAGTAGTTTGTTTAATAACATAGGCTAACCCTTAATGAAAATGTATTGCGCTTCCTGGTATACTTTGAGGATGTACAGAAAATGATGAGTAAAATTCTTTCTCAAGTGTGATGTATCTAGGAAATAGATCAGTGAAACAAAAAGAGTAATATCATCACAGCATACAAACAGAAAATTCACATATAGATGCAAAAAATCACAGTTTACATTGCATTCATGTTTTAAATCAAACATCACTTTTTCACATTCTAAAGATCCTCCCCCCAAATATGGAAAGAAAAACAAGCCAGGGCTTTAATATAATATTTTTTTCCAACCTGGAACAGCTGCAAAAAACAAATCTTGCTGGAGATAAGCTTGGTTATAAATATCAACATTCCCTTTAAATAAGGGAGTCCACTTTTCATACCATCTGCCTCTTTCTACAAGGGAAAAAAATATGAAAAATACAAACTAGGACATTCCCTTTCAAATAAAGCATTTAAAAATGAATGGAGTAAAATGGCTATGAACTGCTCTGAGCTGCTGACTTTAAACTTGCCTTGTTTAGCTCAAATCAGAAGCTGGGATTTTGTGAAGGCAAACAGCTTTTTTTTCCATGAATAAATTACCTAAAGCAATTAAAGGGAAAATAAAAAAATTTCCAACTTTTTTTACATTATTGTCTGTGAACGGACCATATTGCACCTAGTTAAGTTCTGAGGGGAATGTTAAGGCATCTTGGGAAATGTTAAAGCATCACACTCCTCACTGTCCATTCTTTAACTACATATGTCATTTTTTTTTACCTCTATTTTTGCTAACTTTTTTTTTCCTGGCTAACTTTTTTAGAGCTTGCCTCAAACTCTTTCATGTTATCTTCCAGTACAAAATTCTAGTTACTAACACAATTGGATTTTTCTTTAATGCAGATTCTATCCTCTGCAAAATCCTTCCTGTGCCTCTCTCAACACAGTTGAGTTTAGATTTTTATCTTAAAACCTTCTTTCTTCTTTGTCCTTAATTATTTCTCATTCTTTGTTAATGACCTTGCAATTGAACATTTTAATTTTTCACTGTACCACATCATTACTACTTCAATAATGAAGTCCATAAACCGTATCTACTATTTAACTCTTTATAAAGCATTCACAAGAAAGAATTAATACAAGATGGTCTGCAAAACAGAGTGGTTCAGAGTGGGGCAGTGGACATGCCTACAGAAATACCCAGCATGGTAATAGGGAGATTCCTTGAGAGAAAGTAGAAGAAACACAAGACAGAGGAAAAGGGCATTCTCTGTTTTCACAGTATCTGGGGTAACCAAACCAAACCTGCTGTCATTGAACAATTTCCAACTCAAAGCAACCCTACAGGACAGGGTAGAATTTCCAAGGCTGTAAATCTTTATGGAAGCAGACTGACACATCTTTTTCCCATGGACTGGTTGTAGTAAATGTTTAGTCAATTGCCTGAATTACAGTGGTAGGATTCTGACAAACTACTGAAAACAAAGGCACATGGGCAACCCTGACAAAGTCATCCACATTCTTACATTAATTCTCTCTCACCATCTTTCTCCTGTGCACACATAGAGTCACACTCATATACTGTAAACAAAAAGAACAAAATTGAATCTTTGATCATGGGCATCTGCAGGTATTTTAAGGTACTAAGACTGGACTTGAATGTGCTCTTCATAGGAAAAACATATTCTAGGACTCTTTTTTAAATTCACTTTTATTTTTGCTTTAGCCATGGAACACTTAGGTCTGTAATTATAGAAAACAAAGCTCCTTTACAAATGGCAAATCACATTTAATGCTTTCTTGATATGCTATATCTTCGGTATGTAAGGAGGGAAGAGATGGAAGAATTTCTTTACAGTAATGAGCAACATATTCAATCTCAAATTAATTAATGAAAATAACTTTTACAGCAATCAATATATCATCCTTTTCATGATTTAACAATGACACTCTGCATTTATATCAACAATTAGATTATCAGTGTCGCAACAAAAGAGTTATTTTACCTTATACCTATTATCAAATATCAGGCTTAAAATATTTCAAGGTTTTCGTCATATTAAATTTAGTCTATCGTTTACTTCTGATTTTCACCCCCACTAGAATGTACTATAATGAGAGCAGGAAACTTTGCTTTATACCATTTAATTTTTTTTTTTTTTAAATCAATTAACTCCTTTATATTTAAGGTCCAGTTGAGGGTCTTAAGCAATACTAGGCCTCTAACAGCTTAATTACATATAAATTGTACAGTTTCTGCTATCATTTGATCTCCTAACCATCTTCTACCATCAGCTAAGAGGCTCCAACAACAGTATCTTTGGTTGAGATTCTTTTGATACCTTTGGAGGAGGCATCAAAACTTTAATCCATGGTGACCAATTTAGTATCCCTAAATGGAGCTCTGGTAGCATAGTGGCTAAGACACTTGCCTGCTAACCAGATGGCTGGCGGTTCAAACCCACCAGCCACTCCTCGGAAGGAAGGTTGGGCAATCCTACTTCCGTAGTGATACTGCCTCGGAAACCCAAGGAGGGGTCGCTATGAGTCGGGTTTGACTCAACGGCACATAACAACAACAACAAATATTTAAAATAACCCTGACTTAACACAAAATGGGAAACAAGAAACATGATTTTAGAATATCATTTACAGTACATTTCAAATAATATCTTCCAAGAAACTTTAAGAAAATATTATAAATTTCACAAACACTTTTAATTGCCTTTTTGAACATTAAACATCACTATAATGTTATATTACTTTATTTAAAAGTCTAACAAAAAATGGTTTTCTAAAAGCACTGAATAAACACTTCAAAAGTTTTAGAAAAATTTTCCTTTTATGAAATGAGTGTGTTTTATTATCACAAAAAGCAATATTCTTGGGTAGAGAGTAGATTATACCTTACATACAGAAATTTAAAAAAAAAAACAAAAACATATATACTTCAAATTATTGCTAAATTCTAAATAATTTAAAGAAAAAAGCAGCCGAGTTTTCAAAGCAATTATTGCAGTACAAAGTATAATCTGGTTTTTCATAAGTGCCTAACATTGCCCTTAAAACTCTCTGCCCCAAATATGCTTTATTTTTCTTCTGACTTAGTAGCCATTCCAACTTGCATGGTTCTGAAGCTCCCCATCTTTACTTTAGTCTGGCACATGGACATCTTCCCAAATAACAAAGAAAATCCAGGCCAAGATAAGAATTGCTCATTTGTAAATTTGTTCTCTCATTCTCTCTGTAACACACCAATGTACATATACACACATCAAACCCATACACGCACATGCTCAGACATGAACATTAGCTGCGCTATCTGCATACAGGAACAGTATGTCTGCACTGATCTCAGTGTAAGGAATGTCCCTGCCAGGCTTCCACTGTGCTCTGGAGCTGACCATTCACACTTTCTTTCTACCTCTTATGTGTCTTTGCCTTAATCTGAGGCCTCACCGGCATTACTCCATTAGCATAATCTCAAAGTTTCCAGTCTTGCTGCCCCCATATTGCTCCTGGAATAATCTCTCACAAATTAAAATTTGATCAAGAAATTCCTCTGCACTATATTATATCCTTCAGTGCTTCTCTGTGCCCTTTAAAATGGAGTTCTACCTTTTGGTATAATCTGGCTCTTCCTTTCCTTTCCAATCTCTTTAGCTGCCTTTACTCCCACAGAGTTTCAGCCTCAACTACTTTGAATTACATAGCTAACCAAATAAACCCACTGCCATCAAGTCAATTCTGACTCATAGCAACCCCATTGGGTTTCCAAGGCTATAAATACTGCTGCTATGAGTCAAAATCAACTCCACAGCACACAACCAGATGAAGTAGTAGGATAGAGCAAGTGAATGAAGATGAGAGTGGTTTAGAGATAGCATTAGAAAGAGAACATGGAAGCCAATTTAAGAGGTCTGGATTTTATCTCCAGTGAAATGGGGAGCCATTGAAGCCATTTATGAATAGTAGTACGGAAAGTAGGAGATGAGGAACGAGACCAGAGACATAACAGGGGTTCATGTTCTTTCATTTTATGCCATATTGCCTCTCCCCACAATAAATTCAAAATACTGATATATCAATTAGTTAAAAAATTAGATTACAAATAATGTCAAATAACTGGCATTTTATGACAACCTTAATCTATTCACTACTTATTACCCAGGGACACTGATTCTAACTAAAATATAATAATTTACCAAAATATAATAATGTACCAAACATCAAGAGAGATCATGTATTTAATGTACCAATAAATCTTAGAAGACAATAATACTAAATGATATAAATTTATAATACTATGGACCTTGCTTATTTATTTGAAATTGCCTATATACTACAAAATCAATACAATGAAAAACATTTCCCCATTATAATAGTGTCCTCCATAAGAAAAAACTATGTTGTAAATCCAAGTTCACTGTCAAAAGCAAATAACTAAAATAGGAAAAATAAAGGGGGAGTAAAGAAACTACAAATCAAAACACCTTTTGCCAAATGTTAAATTAAATAAACACACCTTGTGTTGTGTCCTTGATGCTGCCAAGTCTGAACCCTGGAGGGCTGCCAAGAGGTAAGACGTTTCCACAGGCAAAGTCTTTACAGAGTTCTGAATGTTTGCTGTGCTCGCATTCCTAGCAAGTTCAATTCCAAATACCAAAAATAATTCTCTTGGGTTTCTTTTTCTTACTGCAATTCAAAATAGAGTATATGGAAATATTAAATGGACAGGCTCCAGTTCCCTAATTGTATGAAAAATAAAATCACAGTACTCTGGTGCTACTAGGTTTGGTGTCATCCAGTGTGGTAACTCATAGTGTTACCACCACCATCCATGGACCTCCTCCCATACCAGACCAAACAGAACCTCTACTATTACTTATTATCAATTTTAATCATAGACTAATGTGATAAATATAGTTTCAAAAAGCTTAAATTTAGTATTTCTTAGATTAGATGAATACCAACAAAATTGTTTTATAAAATCTTTTTACACAGAATTCCATTATTACTTATTACATTATTAGTAATTGAGTGGAAGCCTTTTTTGATTTTTCTCTTTTTTTCCTTTTATTACCACTTCATTCTCAAAAAAATTTATGATACAGGTTCAGAAATACTACTTGCCATAATATCACAGCTAAACCATCAGAAAATCAGTAACTATAAAACACCAGCATCCACAAAAACAACAGATTATGCTTGCAACGAAACCAAGTGATTCAAAGTGCCCTTATAACTGGGTAATAACGACAGCTCTGACCAGACCACATTCCAAAAACCAAAAACCAAGCTTACTGCCATGGAGTTGGATCCGACTCATAGCAAACCCTCCTTGGGTTTCCAAGGCAGTATCACTACAGAAGTAGATTGTCAAATCTTCCTTCCGAAGAATGGCTGGTGGGTTTGAACTACCAGCCTTCTAGTTAGCAGACAAATGCCTTAGGCACTATGCCACCAGACTAACTCACTGCTGTAGAGTTGGATCCAACTCATAGCAACCCCTCTTTGGGTTTCCAAGGTGGTATCAGTACAGAAGCAGATTGCCCAACCTTCCTTCCAAGGAAGCTGGTGGGTTTGAACTGCCAGCCTTCTGGTTAGCAGTCAAATGCCTTAGGCATTATGCCACCAGAGCTCCCAACCAGAGCACATTAGAAGCTTCAAAAAAAAAAAAAAAAAAAAAAATTAGCATAGAGGTTAGCCTTGTAAGTATATTAAGACATTTAAGCTGGACTTAACGAAAAATATTTTTGTTGTTATAACTAACTACAGGGATATTTTTTATGAAAAATAAATTTCTGGTGAAACCTTGCACAAAAAATATAGCTACTTTGGTGCCACCCCTTTGACAATTTCACTCAATGCTGTCTGCATTCCCTGAACCTCCAAGCTGTCACAGTGACAGCATTTTGCAAAATACTTTTTGACTCTGGTAGCAGCATAGTGGCTAAGGCACTTGACTGCTAACCAGAAGGCTGGCGGTTCAAACCCACCAGCCACTCCTCGGAAGGAAGGTTGGGCAATCCTACTTCCGTAGTGATACTGCCTCGGAAACCCAAGGAGGGGTCGCTATGAGTCAGGGCTGACTCGACGGCACATAACAACAACAACAACAATTGTTACACATGTTCAATCCCAATAAGCTTCCATGTGCAAATTTCAAAAATGTTCAATACTCTGCCACCTTGTGACAAAGTGTATTATCATAACAAAGGCTCTAGGAAGTCCTGTAATGGAAAAACAAAACAAAACCAAATCAAACTCACTGCCGGTCAATTCCACCTCATAGTGATCCCCACAGTTTCCAAGGCTGTAAATCTTTATATAAGCAGACTGCCTCATCTTCTGCAGAGAGGCTGGTGGGTTTGAACTACCACCCTTTTGGTTAACAGCCAAATGATTTAACCACTGCAACACCAGAACTCCTTGTAATAGAGAACTCTATTTAAATTTACTTAACCCATTGTGTCCCATGTTTGAGTAAAGACCTCATTCAACCATCACAACTAGTGATGTTATTTTTGCAGAACAGGCTTTAAGAATGGTTCATTACACAGCCATTAACTTTTCCTTCAACAAAAGTTTGGTATAAATAAGGTACCAAAACCAAACCAAACCCATTGCCATCAAGTCAATTCTGACTCATGGCAACCCCCATTGTGTTTCCAAGGCTATAAATCTTTTCAGAAATAGATTGCTTCAACTTCCTCCCATAGAGCAGCTGGTAGGTTTGAACCACTGACCTTATGGTTAGCAGGCAAATGCATTACCCACTATACCACCAGAGCTCCTTTAAATAAGGTTCAAGTGGTATAATCCAAGGCAACTTTTACTCTGTGAAAGTATAGTGATAGAATTAATTTTAGGATGTGTTATATTTGAAAATGTTTGAGAATCACAATTCAAAAGCCCTAATTTGATACTAAATCTACTGTTTAAAAATCTAAAATGGATCCTCATTGCCTACAAGATGGAAATTGCTTTGCATGACATATAAGAGCCATCTCAGCTCCAGTAACTTTTCTCCAAATTATGTTCTAGACACTGGAATTATTATTACCATTTCCCAACCACACCACCTGACTGACAGATTTGTTGTCAGATGTCATCTAGTTGGCTCCGACCCATAGCAATCCTATGTACAACAGAACAAAACATTGCCCTGTCCAATGCCAGCCTCGCAATCCTTGCTATACCTGAGCCCATCATTGCAGCCACTGTGGCAATCCATCTCATTGAGTGTCTTCCTCTTTTTTGTTGACCCTCTACTTTACCAAGCATGATCTCCTTCTCCAAAGAATGGTCCCTTCTGACAACATGACTAAAGTAGGTGAGATGAAGTCTGGCCATTCTCACTTCCAACAAGTGTTCTAGCCGCACTTCCTCCAGGACAGATTTGTTAGTTCTTCTGGCAGTCCATGGTAATTTCAGTATTATGCTCCAACAAAACAACTCAAAAGCATCAATTCTTCTTCTTTGGTCTTCCTTATTCACCTCTCACATGCACATGACGTGATTAAAAATAACATGGCTGAGATTCCAAGATGGCAGAATAGGCAGAAAGACTGCACAGACCCAGTTCAACAAAGAAAAGGGGAACCAATTAACACAGACACAGAAGATAATACTGGAACCCTGAGCCTTGAAGGGAAGGATATAGAAGTGGACTAAACCCCAACTAGCAAAAGAATTTGCATGAAAATATCAGAAAAGGAGAAATACGGGGCTGCAGTCTGGCAGTGATCCTGAGCGATCCTGACAGCATAGACAGCATGGAAATTCCCGAGTGGTGGTAGGACCTAAGAATTAACCTAAAAATCAGCCCTGCTAGCCAGAGACTGCACAGAGCACTGCTCTGATGCCTGTGGAATAAAAGGGGAAGCAGAAGTAAAGAGGAAGAGGGGCTAAGCTGTGGGCACTGCCATTTTGAATGTTTACAAGCGGCTTGACTATTTTGGATATTTAAAGACACAGCACTCTACCAGACTCCAGGGGCTTAAGAACAGGTTCTGCTTGCCAGTAACCCCAAGGACACTCCGCACCTACATGCCTGAAAAGGTGCGACATTCTTCTTGTTACTCTTATACCCCACACCCACTTGGTGAATGGAGGTGCGGCCATCCCCCACTCCCACCCACATTCTGGGCCCACAGGAACTCCATCCCAGTCTGTGTGCTCAGTCAGAGCCTGGGTGCCCTGCCCTGCCCTCCACTGATTTTTTTTCCTTTTTCTTTTTTTTTCTTTTTCCTGGTGTTCAGTTTGCTTGTATTTGTCTGTTTTAAAACTACTATTATTATTAATACTTTTGTCTTTTTTACTATTATTCTTTACTCTTCCCCTCCCAGGTCCTACTTTGAAGCTTTTTTTTCTTTTCCGAGTTGC
>NW_006921809.1:5189651-5190217 GCF_000298275.1 Orycteropus afer afer
TTTTTTCTTCTTCTTTTTTCCCTTTTTTCTTTTTTTTGGTTACTGTTCCTGTGTGATTACATGGTATATTTACTGCCCATGGGCTTTTAGTTTTTTGATTATTTGGTTATTTGGTTATTCAAATGTAATTTTTGTCTAACTGAGAGGGAGACAGCAATAGTCCCCATAAGATACAACTATACCCACACCTACTGCAAGTTCACTTACTGAGCAAGAGCCACCAATTCCTTCTCCACTAATGGGCCAATGATAAAAAGCCACCAAGAAGAGCCTGAATCACCCTTGGCTGCTCTTCACAGTTAACAGCAATCTAAATACAATACCATGATGTCTTGGAGACAACAGACAATCACAGTCCACAAAAAGAAGCAAGATAAAGTAGTAGAAACAAGGGAACAGGATACAGACCCAGAAAACATCCCGGAGAAGAAGGAGCAATGGAATGCTCTGATAAGGAATTCAAAATAATTCTATTTAGGTATCATCAAAGGATTGAGAGACAGACCAAAGAAAACACAGAAAAAACCTTACAAGAATTTTGGAAGAAAATACAAGAACAAAATGAC
>NW_006921809.1:5198790-5212496 GCF_000298275.1 Orycteropus afer afer
CCTAAAGAATAATGTAGAATCTGCAAAACACTGCATAACGTGGATGAACTTGGAGGACATTATGCTGAGTGAAATAAGTCAGTCACAAAAGGACAGATACTGTATTAGTCCGTTATTGTAAAAGTCAAGGAAAGTTTATCTATGGAAGGACATTTTCTTTGTTGGTTATCAGGTGTGGGAGGGGAGGGGAGGGAACACTGGTAGATAGATAGGGATAAGTATTGATTTGGGTGAAGAGAAGGGCAATGTACCAAATGGGAGTGATCAATATAGTGGCATTGAGGAAGAGAAAGACATAGAGAGGTACATGGGAGGTACAGACAACAAAGATGAACCCTTGTGCACATATAGTATGGTGTTGTCAGTGAAGGCAAACATGGGTATATAGGTGGATAGATGCATGGACAGACTGAACTATTAGGTATGTCTATGAAGTGGGAAGTGTACCCAAGAACATTTTTAGGGTTGGCAGACAATGGTTTATGTGTATGATCTGAATTCCCAGGTGTATAGTAGCGCTCACAAGGGGCAAGGATGTAGTCACTGCTTGGTCACAGCCAGCTACCAAGAGGGACCGAGTAGTTGAACCTTTGGGCTTGGGACCATAGTCACAGGGGACATCAAATTCAATTGGCATAATATACTACACGAAACATTGTTCCACCTCCTATTTTGATGAGTAGCGACTGAGATCTTAAAAGCTTGCAAGCTGCCATCTAGATGCAACAATGGGTTTCTCCTCGTCCAGAGCAAAGAAGAATGAAGAAAACAAAAAATTCATGGAAACAACTAGTCCTAGCAACTGGTACACCATCCGATCTGCAGCCTGTACGACTATGAGACCAGAAGAACTAGATGGTGCCTGGCTACTACTGTCAACCACTTGGAAGGGGATCTATGTAGGAGATCCTGGATAGAGAGGGAGAACAATGTGGAACAAAACTCAAAATCATTTGGAAAAAAAAAAGGGGGACTAGGTTTGCTGGTCTGATACAGCCTGATGGAATCACTGAGACTATGGTCCCTAGCTGCCCTTCAGGTGTGGAATTGAACCCACACCTGTGGCCTCCAGCCAAACAATAGACAGGCATATGAGTTAAACATTTACCTTAGGTGGATACACTCCTTGGAGAGAACAATCGTGGGAGAAAGAAGGGCTGCTTATGCACAGGGAGACAGCTCAGGACGTAGGAGTGCATGGAGGGATGGACACAGGGAAGAGGTACCTATCAGGAGGAAGTATGAAAGGAGATGTTGCATTGTGGTAAATTGTGGTCAATGTCATGAGACAAAGTGTATGTGAACTGCTGAATGGAAAATTAAATTGCTCTGTAAATTTTCACCCAAATCACAAAAACCAACCAAACAAACAAACAAAAAAAACATGGCTTAGATTAAGCACACCTTAGCCTTCACAGAGACATCTTTGCTCTTCAGCACTTGAAAGAGGTCTTTTGCAGCAGATATGGACACTGCACTGTTTCCATGGGTATTGACTCCGGAACCAAATAATATAAAATCTTTGACAACTTCAATCTTTTCTTCATTTATTGTGATCCTGCTTACAGGTCCAGTTGTGAGGATTTTTGTTTTCCTTATGTTGAGATGTAATCCATACTGCAGATTGTAGTCTTCAATTTTCATCAGTAAGTGCTTCAAGTCATCCTCACGTTCAGCAAGCAAAGTTGTGTCATCTGTGTATCACAGGTTGTTAATGAATCTTCCTCCAATCCTGATGCCACATTCTTCTTCATTCACTCCAGCTTCTCAGATATATTTGCTCAGCATATAAATTGGTGAAAGGATACAAACATGACACACACCCTTCCTAATTTAAACCACACAGTATCCTAATTCTGTTCAAACAACAGCCTCTTGGTCTATGGACAGGTTCCTCATGGGAAAAATTAAATGCTCTGGAATTCCCACTCGTCACGATATTACCCATAATTTGTTATAATTACACAGTCAAATGTTCCTGCATAATCAATAAAACACAGATAAACATCTTTCTGGTGTTTTTTGCTTTCAGCCAAGATCCATCTGACATTAGCAATGACATCCCATGTTATATATCCTCTTCTGAATCCAGCTTGCACTTCTAGAAGTTCCCAGTCAATATACTGCTTCAAACATCTTTTAATTATCTCCAGCAACATTTAATTGTGTGTGATGTTGTTTGATAATTGTCACATTCTATTGAATCACCTTTGTTTGAAATGGGTACAAATATGGATCTCTTCCAATCAGTAGACCAGGTAGCTGTCTTCCAAATTTCTTGGCATAAATGAGTAAGTGCCTCCAGCACTCATCCACTTGTTGAAATATCTCATTGGGTGTTCCATCAATTCCTGAAGCCTTGTTTTCTGCAATTCTTTCAGTGCAGCTTGAACTTCTTCCTTCAATGCCATTGGTTCTTGATCATATGCCACCTCCTGAAATAGTTGAACATCGACTATATTCTCTTTGGTAAAGTCACTCTGTGTATTCCTTCCATTCCTTTTGATGCTTCCTGCATGACTCAATGTTTTGCCCACAGAATCCTTCAATATTGCAACTCATGGCTTGGATTTTTTCTACATTTCTTTCAGCTTAAGAAATGCTGAACATGTTCTTCCCTTTTGGCTTTCTAACGCCAGGTCTTTGCATATTTCATTACAATGCTTTACTTTACCTTCTCAAGCTGTCCTTTTAAATCTTGCATTCGGCTCTTTTATTTCATCATTTCTTCCATTTGCTTCAGCTACTTTCTGTTCAAGAGCAAGTTTTAAGAGTTCTTCTGACATCCACTTTGGTCTTTTCTTCCTTTCCTGTCTTTTTAATGACATTTTGCTTTCTTGCTATGTAGTGTTCTTGATGTCATCCCACAACTTGTCTGGTCATTGGTGTTCAATGTATCAAATCTATTCTTCAGATGGTTTCTAAATACAGGTGGGATATAATCAAGGTCATATTTTGGGTCTTGTGCACTTGTTTTAATTTTCTTCAGCTTTGACTTGAACTTGCATATAAACAATCAATGGTTTGTTCCACACTCAGCTTCTGGCCTTGTTTTGACTGAAGATATTGAGCTTCTCCCTCACTTCTTTCCACAGATGTAGTCGATCTTATTCCTGTGTATTCCATTTGGTGAGGTCCATGTGGATAGCCATTGTTTATGTTGTTGACAAAAGGTATTTGCACTGAATAAGTCATTGGTTTTGCAAAATTCTATCATGTGATCTCCAGCATCATTTCTATCACCAAGGCCATACTTTCCAACTACTGGTGATTGTTCTTCATTTCCAACTTTCACATTCCATCACCAGTAATAATCAATACATCCCGATTGCAATGGTCAATTTCAGACTGCAGAAGTTGATAAAAATCTTCAATTTCTCCACCTTTAGCTTTAGTGGTTGGTGTGTAAATTTCAATGATAGTAGTAGTCACTGGTCTTCCTTGTATCTATATGAATATTATCCTATCACTGACAGCATTATACTTCAGGATAGATCTTGAAATATTCTTTTAGAAAATAAATACAATGCCATTCTTCTTCAATTTGTTATTCCCAGCACAACAGACCATGATTGTTCTGACTCAAAATGTCCAATATCAGTACATTTCAGCTCACTAATGCCTAGGATATTGATCTTTACACATTTCATTTCCTTTCTGACAACTTAAAATTTTCCTAGTTTCACACTTCATACTTTCCATGTTCTGATTACTAATGGATGTTTGCAGCTGCTTCTTCCCATTTTGAGCCACGCCCCATCAGCAAACTGAGGTCCTGAAAGCTTTACTCCTTTCATGTCCCTTTCTTCCTCTCAGTCTATCTTAGTCTGGAAGCTCTGTTGAAACCTGTTCACCATGGGTAACCCTGCTGGTATTTGAAATACTGGTAGCACAGCCTCTAGCACCAAAACAATACGCAAGTCACCACAGTATGACAAACTGCAGATGTGTGGTGGTGAGTTAGACTATTTCTCCAAAAAAGACATGCTGAAGTCTTAACCCCTGGTACCTGTGAACATGACCTGATTTGGAAATAGGGTATTTTCAGATATAATTAGTAAACATGAAACCATACCAATATAAGATGGGACCTCATCCAATATGACTACTGTCCGTATAAAAAGAGAAAACATATAGAGGCAAACACACAAGGCAGGAAAAGATGATTATGCTGCCATAAACCAAGGAATGCCTGAAGATACCATAAATTGTATAAGATAAGGAAGGATCATCCCCTATAACTTTTGGAGAGACTGTGGCTGTACTGACATCCTGAATTTGGATTTCTTGTCTCCAGAACTGTGAGAGAAGAAATTTCTGTTGTTTTAAGCTACCCAGTTGGTAAGATTTTGTTACAGTAGCTCCAGAAAACTAATACATGCACCAAGCAGCAGTGCAAAGCAATGAGAATGTCACATGCCTGAGAGGTGGCAGAAATGGTTTGCACTCAACAACAAACCTCATGGTTGGCAGTTACATCCATCCAACAGTACTGTGGAAGAAAGACTGGTAATCTGCTTCTATAAAGATCACAAGCAAAATAAAATCTATGGAACACATCTATTCTGTAGCACATAGGGTCTCCATGAGTCTGAATTGACTTAATAGTAATAGATTTGGTTTGCTTTTTGCAACTACTCAATCCTGCTGTTGTAGTATAAAAATAGCAACAGAAATATATATAAACAAGTAGTTATTTTCCAATAAAATTTTATTTATGAACAATAAAATTTGAATTTCATGCAAATTTCACACATCAAAAAATATTCTTTTGATTTTTTTCAACCCTTTTATATTGTAAAAAGTATCCTTAGCTCATTTTGTACAAAAATAGGCAGTGTTCCAGAGTTGGTCCATGGGTCACAGTTTGTTGACCAATGGTTTATATACTATTGGATTATCAGGTTTTACCACTGGCATAAACAAATCAGAAGACCTCAAATCTTTGTTTAAATCTAGATGGAGTTAATTTTAACATAGAAGTAAGTTTTTTACTTGCAATCAATTTTTAACTAGATTTAACATAATTATTTGTTGTTGTTGTTGTTGTTGTTGTTGTTGTTGTTGTTATTTGCCGTCGAGTCGGCCCCGACTCATAGCGACCCCTCCTTGGGTTTCCGAGGCAGTATCACTACGGAAGTAGGATTGCCCAACCTTCCTTCCGAGGAGTGGCTGGTGGGTTTGAACCGCCAGCCTTCTGGTGAGCAGTCATAATTATTTAGATCTCTCTATATTCTAGGAATCTCAGGCATGCCATGTTGTTGGAAAAAAGTATTAGCAATAAGTAAGCCATTGGTCTTGCAAAATGCTACGATGTGACATATGGCATCATTTCTATCACCAAGACTGTATTTTCCAAGTACTAATGTTTCTTCTTCGTTTCCAAGTAATTATCCAAGTAATTATCAATTCATCTTGACTGAATGATTGATGAATTTCAGAGTACAGAAGTTGGGAAATATCTTCTATTTCTTCATCTTTGGATTTAGTACTTAATGTGTAATTGTGAATAATAGTCATATTAATTAGTCTTCTTTGTATGTGAATAGATATTATATAACTGACAGCATTATATTTCAGGATAGCTCCTGAAATGTTCTTTTTGATGATAAATGTGTTCTTTTTGATGATAATTGTGAAAAAAAATCAGATTCAATTTGTCATTCCCGCCACACAGTAGACCATATGACTGTCCAATTCAAAATTCCCAATACCACTCCATTTTCAACTCACTAATGCCTAGGATACCAATCTTTATGAGCACTGCATTGGACAAATGTGCTGCAAAAGACCTCTCTAAAGTATAAAAGGGCAAAGATGTCACTTTGAAGACTCTAAAGTGCTCCTGACCCAAGCCAAAGTATTTTCAATTGTTTCCTATGCATGTGAAAGCTGGACAATGAATAAGGAAGACCAAAGAATTGATGCCTTTGAATTATGGTGCTGGTGAAGAATACTCAACTGCCAGAAGAACAGTAAGTCTTGGAAGAAGCACAGCCAGAATGCTCCTGGGAAGTGAGTATGGCAAGACTTCATCTCACATAATTTGGACACACTACCAGGAGGGACCAGTCCCTAGAAAAGGACATAATGTTTGGTAGAGGATAAACAAAAAATGCCACCAGTTTCTTCTACCAGTGAGGACTCTATTTGTGAATGCCTGAGTAGCCCTCTTCTGAATTAGCTACTCCAAGCTAACTCACAGTCTTACTGCCCTTTGTGAGCTCATTCATTCTCTAGAATAGCTGACAAAATTCAAGAAGACAAAAGCCTATAATTACCCAAAAACTGAAACCAATTGTCATCAAGCTGACTACAACTCACAGTGACCCATAGATCCTATAGGAAGAATATAACTGCCCCATGGTTTTCCAAAGTTGTAATCTTTACAGGAGCAGAGTGATACATTTTTCTCCTATGGAGCAGCTCATGGGTTCAAACCACTAACCTTTCGTTTAACAGATGAGCACTTTAACCACTATGCCATCACATTTCTTTCACCTATTATTTCGAGTTATTCATTTATCATAACCAGAAAGGATACACATGAAGAAGTGCATCAGACAAAGCCTGGGAGACTTCCAGGCAAGGGCCACTCTCTCTCATTCATGGATGTTCGTGAACAATCCAGGAGGCTCCAAAGAGAGGAAGGTTCCAAGGCCCACCATCCCTTGGTCATTCTGACCTCAATGAATATGCATGATTGAGGACTTAATGCATCATTAGGAACAATCCAATCTATGAATAACCATGACTACATCATGCCTCCTCTCTTCCTGAAATTAGTTCACCTGGTATGAGGCCTGTTGCAGTGTAGTAAATTACTTAGTATGGCTCTTCTACCCATAAGTCATTGTAAACTCAGTGGTGGAATGAGCAACTGAGGAGCTCCTGATTGTAAATGTTATCCACCTGGGTTATTTCTGTTGGGAGTGGCACAACGCAATGTTATGGGAGGCTCTCTCTCAGGTGCTTAGAGTTCTGATGCTATGATTGGCTAGTTTGGCCACTCTGCCAGGCTCAAAATGAGGCCTCCTAGAGGCAGAATCTCTCTGACTGCTGGTTGAGGAAGACGTGCTGCAGAAAGAGACACCTGCTGCTGGGAGAGAGATGCAAGAGACACGCGTTGCTGAGTGAGACACCAAGGGACCAGCACTGCTGGGAAAGAGACTGTGAGAGACTGTTGGCTGAGGGATGGTGGGCTGGGAAAGAGGCTGAGCATTTTTCCTGAACTCGAATTGTAGCCTGTGGTGTTTCCCTAATAAACCCCATAATCTGTGAGCTCTGTGTGGCCACTTCAGCGAATTAGCGAACCAGAGAGAGGTGGTGGGTGCTTTGGGAGGAACGGTTGGAGAAAGGGCTGGAGGGAGGCAGCACATCTGGCCTGGCAGGAATAGGCCTTGGGCTATTGCTGGTGATTCTGCCTTCCTCTTGTGGGATTACAGGAGGTTAGAATATGTGGCCTCCTTGTCCTTTTAGCACCTGTACAGCCACTACTTGCTCTGGCTGTTTTCAGAAACCAGAGACAAAGGCCAAACTGAATTCTTAGTCCTATATAATAAGTATACCTCTAAGTCTTCTGTTGATGTTCTTTTCCTTGTTTGGGTGGGTTTCCCCCCACTTTATTCATTTCCAAATGCTAAATTTATGCAGAATATTTTGGCTTTAAAAGAGACCTTGGAGCTCTGGTAGCATAGTGCCTAAGGCACTTGACTGCTAACCAGAAGGCTGGTGGTTCAAATCCACCAGCCACTCCTGAGAAGGAAGATGGGGCAATCTACTTTCGTAGTGATACTGCCTCGGAAACCCAAGGAGGGGTTGCTGAGTTGGGTCCGACTCGACGGCACATAACAACAACAACAAAAAAGAGACCTTATACACCATTTAGTTGTGTTTTCCAAATATGTGTGTGATGTCAGGAGTGGAAAGCACTGCTGAGGGAAGGAAAGGAGACAAAGATTGGACCCTAGGAACAAAACAAAATCAGAAACGGGAGGTTTTTCAAATTATACCTTCCCAATCTGAAAAAATTTGATATGCCACTGCCCAGAGAAATTTGGAGCTATACTGAGTCACTGTTCTACTTCAGAAAAACAGTGGAGAACAACAAATCTTCAACTCTTTCTTTTCATAGATAAGAAATTTTGATTCCTAGCAACATTTAACACAACAAAGAATGTTTCTATTACTGAAGCTAAGTCTAAAACTTTCAGTCCAGTCACTTTCAATCTGCTGTGGGTTATAAAGCATAATACATAGTCAGGACTTTGCCAGTTGTTGTTGTTGTTGTTAAGTGCCGTCGAGTCGTTTCCAACTCATAGCGACCCCATGCACAGCAGAACGAAACACTGCCCGATCCCGCGCCAGCCCCACAATCCCTGCTATACTTGAGCCCATCATCGCAGCCACGGTATCAATCCATCTCCTTGAAGGCCTCCCCCCTCTTTCGTCGACCCTCCACCCTACCAAGCACAACATCCTTCTCCAGGGAATGGTCCCTTCTTACAACATGACCAAAATAGGTGAGACGAAGTCTGGCCACTCTTGCTTCCAAGGAGCATTCTGGCTGCACTTCCTCCAGGACAGATCTGTTAGTTCTTTTAGCAGTCCACAGTACTTTCAGCATTCTTCGCCAGCACCACAACTCAAAAGCATCAACTCTTCTTCGGTCTTCCTTATTCATTGTCCAGCTCTCACATGCATACCAGGCAATTGGAAATATCATGGCTTGTGTCAGGCGCACCTTAGTCCTCAATGAGATATCCTTGCTCCTCAGCACTTGAAACGTTCCTTCGCAGTTGACTTTCCCAATGCTACACGTCGTCTAATGTCCTGACTGCTGCTTCCGTTGGCATCGATTGTAGAACCAAGCAACGTGAATTCCTTGACAACCTCAATCTTCTCTCCGTTTATTGTGATGCTGCTCATTGGTCCAGTTGTGGGGATTTTTGTTTTCTTTGCCAGAGGTATCCACAAAATTTATCACTACACCCTGAAATATTTGAGTCATAATTTTAATACTCATATATGTAAAATAAATGTTCTTTAGATTATACCATCTTCCTTTAATCTTTGCCAAAATTAAAGCTATTCAATATAATTTGTCTGCAATTCTTATAACTACAGATGTAGATATAAAATCAAAAAGAGGTCTGAACTAAAATTAAAATGGCTGAACTAATTCTAAAAGCTCAGAGTTAATCTTTCACATAGATTCAAATCTGTTGTTTAGGAACTAGGCTTATTAAGGTTTTGTGGTTATGCTAAGGCTGTAAATCTTTAACCAAACTTTAACAAACACTTGTGTGAGATCTCTAGATCTAATGCTCTGGGGGAGATAATGTTTAACAATCTGTTCCTTACACCAGCTGTAATGTTATCATCATGCCAGTTTTGAGATAGTCCTGCTATCCCCTCCAAAATTACAAACATTTGTAATTATATCTCTTAGCCAATCAATGTATCCGGTTGTATTAATGTAACAAATAATGTTAAAGGTCACACTTCACTCTGTCCCACTTTTGATTGACCTCAGTAACTGTGACCAATCAGAATTATGTGTTTCTAGTGCCTGGTAGCATAGTGCCAAAGGCACTTGACTGCTAACCAGAGGATGGAGGTTCAAATCTACCAGCCACTCCTCAGAAGGAAGATGGGGCAATCTACTTTTGTGGTGATACTGCCTCGGAAACCCAAGGAGGGGTCACTATGAGTCGGGTCCGATTCAACGGCACATAACGACAACAACAGCAACAACAGTGCCTCCTAAGGCACTACAACTTAGTATTATATATAACTATATGTGATTTACATCCCTCTTCAGGATATGTGAGCTTCAAACCCTGAGGTTTTCATAGTCCCCCATTCGAATGACATATTGGCTTCAATAAATCTATTTAAATTTCCTTAATAGAGTTAGAGACTTTTTTTCTCTGCAATATCCAGCATAGTCTTGCAAGATTCGGGGTCATATTTCCCAACAGACACAGAGGAGATGAAAAATTAGAATCAGGTGCCTACAAGCTCCCTGGCTTCCTTGGACCCCTCATAAACTATCTGGAGGTGAGTTGCTTCTGAACTGAACCCCAAAGGTTTCAGCATGGTTCACTGGGAACTTATCCAAGCTATTCCTCTCTACTTCTAAGCTTCTGCTTATGGCCTCCTCCTGAAGATTTTGTTGGAAGTTTGTGTTCATAACTGTGGTTTGGGGTTATGAGGTTGCCACCTACCAGCTGTACCCTGTTTTCGGGCTCATCCTCCTTTTGTTTGCATTTGCCTATTTCTCATTTGTGGTTTAAAGGATTGTTTCACCAGACAAACTTCTTTCTTTTCTTTTGTGCACATCAAAGCTTTCTCCTGAGCTTTAATAAACCCCTTTCAATTTGCTTTAACCAGAGTCTGAGAATTTTACTCTAGGATATTTTGGGGGGCACAGTGCTAAAGTTGTCAGTACATATTTAAGCTTTCAGGGGTTTTTTGTTTCTGTTTATGATCTGAACATTTCAGTAGGAAAGTTGAGAGTCATAAGTCCACCATCTAGAGGATAAGAAGAATAACCCCTGCACAAACTTTTTCTTTTTGTTTCTCTAGGGACGCATTAGGCTTAGCACACAATTTTGTTGCCTGTATGTACAGGTTCTCAAAAGATTTTCTGTTTGCACTCTAGCAAACATTTTGTTTTCTTTTTCTATCTGCTCTCTTGCAGATGTTTTGGCCTGGGGTACCACATTTAATATTTACAATTTGCAAAGGGAGAAAATACTTGCTCTGGTACAGATGGAAAGGCTACTTATTCCAAGTTTAAGGCATGGGTTTCTTGTCCCTGGCTTTGAGCAAGGGTTATTTGTCCAGGTTTATGGTAAGGATTCTCAGACTAGATCCAAAGGACATGCCCAGTAATATAAAGACCAGTCGACTTGAGTGAAACACCTTAGAACTACATAGCTACCTCTGTGTGTTGCCTTGTTTTGTGTTGTGCTGTTTTTAGAATGTTATGCTGTTGCTGATCATCATAAAATGGAAAATCACAAAGAAAAGAAATAGTCAGAGATCCTATAAGCCTAGTGTTTGAACTAACTCCAGAGACCCACTGAATATGTGAGTTTTCACTTGAACAAAATCTGTGGTAGATCACATAGAAAAGTAGATAAGATTTTGTCTTTAGGACTTCAGTTTTAATCTAGAGAGAGCATTCGATCTCAGAGTTCTTTTTGTTTCTTTCTTCTCTATGCATGCTCATGAGGTCACTCTAAGCCACAGCTATAAATAAAACTGCTTCTTGTGCCTATCTTATGAATTAGGCTTTTAATAGCTACTCTGAGAAACTTTTATATAGATTAGTTCATTTGAAAAGTGCACTGAAAAAGATAAGTCTATTTAGTCAGCCTAACAAATCCTTTAAATTAGACCAAAATTTGCTTCTTCACAAGAACCTATAAAGAACTCAAAAGGACAAAGTTATGAAAAGGTAATTCCTACCTCAGGATGGTATTATTAGATTATAATTCTATAAGGAACTCTGGGAGCTCTGGTAGCATAGTGGCTAAGGCACTTGACTGCTAACCAGAAGGCTGGCGGTTCAAATCCACCAGCCACTCCTCGGAAGGAAGATGGGGCAATCTCCTTCCGTAGTGATACCGCCTCGGAAACCCAAGGAGGGGTCGCTATGAGTCGGGTCTGACTCGACGGCACATAACAACAACAACAACATAAGGAACTCACTCTAATTGGTTTAATAATAAATAAGCACTTATATAAATTAAACAGTCCCAGTAGCCACAAAGAACCAGTAAAAATAAATTTATTTCAATAAAAGTTTTAGTGTCTATGACAAACTTGAAAGTAAAATATTTCCAAGTAATTTAAGGCAGATATTATATGAAATGTTTTATTTAAGGAAAACAGATGGAATAAGAAAATAGATAATGGCAAAACTGCTTACTAAGGAAAACAAAGTTTTCAAACAGCGTTATCAAAAACTTGGGTGGATCCTATCATAAAAGAAATGTAAAAAAGTTCTCATATTTTAGAAGAATTCTAGGAAGCCAAAACATAGCAATCATAATGTGATACACCTAAAATGAATAGTAAAAGTTAAACAAAAATATAGACTATTAAAATAAATTTCATTTCAACAATAATTATGTTTTATAGTATATGAGCTTAAAATAATTTTCAAGATCTTTAGGTAACTTACTGACACTAAACTGAGTTAATATCAAAGTTACACTCTTGCTTTTTGTGTCACATACATATCTTTAATATGTGATAAATATGTTCATTATAACCACTTAAAGAGCTGGAACAAAAAAAATTTTTTAAATTTCATTTAAAATAGATAATTTATTGAATATAATCAAAGTTTAATCTGCTGGACTAAATTTTGATGAACTAATGTAAAATATTTTTAAGAAATTTTAATTATCAAATAACACATAGAGCCAAAAAAAAATAGGTTTCTCACTGTTAAAATAGCAATTTTCTTTGATTATTGGCTTACAGAGTTAATTTATTCTTTGTATAATCTGCCTATTAACAACAACAACATAATCTGCCTCAAAGAGAAAAGTTCAATATCTCATTAAAAAGAGATTCCTGAGTCAAAATCAAGTTGCACAGTTTTGGAATAACTAAGACTTTTATCTTTAAAATATTTCACTTAAATAGCTTAAGTATTATTTCTCAGTGATCTATAAAAATCTCTTATTAACTTTAAAACTTTATAGAATGCCACCAAGGAATTGTTTATATTTAATAATAATTTTTTAAAAAATATCACTAACAAAGGGATTTATTTAATAGGCTATAAATTACATAAAACCAAACTCACTGCCACTGAGTTGATTCCAACGAATAGTGAGTCCCATACGGTCACTTATTCCATGGCATAAATCTTTTTGGAAGCAGAATGCCTATCTTTCTTCTGTGGAGTGACTGGTGGGTTCGAACCACTGACCTTTTAGTTAACAGCCAGATGCCTTAACCACTTCACTATGGAGTGACTGGTGGGTTCGAACCACTGACCTTACAGTTAACAGCCAGATGCCTTAACCACTTCACTACAAGAGCTTCTTAAATTATATAATAAGTATCAAATCAGGAAATACACCAAAATTTGAATTATATCAGTAATGTCTGTCTAATGTTACACAACCAATGCATATATTATGTCTGAATATTATTATATGTTATACCTGAAACTCTAACAATAAAGTTAATCATTATGCTTAGAAATATATTTTATTTAAAGTTTTTCTTAATTTTATTTGGCTCTGCATTAATTTTGTAATTAATTCCTCAGATTTTAAGAAATATTATAAGCCAATCAAGGTCACATTAACTTTTGTTATCTGTAGATAATTACTCACTTCAGTAACTGTCTGAACTTGCTGAAAACACTTGACCAAAATGTTTCAGCAAAAACAGACTCAAATGTGGATACCACCAGTGAAATGAATCACAATTTCTAGGAATTTTATGAAGAAGCTGATGAGGTTTTCAGACAGCTACTGATCCAAAGTTGCATGGAACAAAACTTTGACTGAATAAACTAAAAGAACTACTATAAGATTTATATAAGAACATCACTATTAGGCAAACATGGGTGTATGGATGGATAGATAGGTGGACAAGCTAAACGATTAGGTATGTCTATGAAATGAGGAGTGTATCCAAGATCATATATAGGGTTGGCAGACAATGGTCCT
>NW_006921809.1:5213257-5226821 GCF_000298275.1 Orycteropus afer afer
GGTCAATGACATGAGACAAAGTATATGAGAACTGATGTATGGAAAGTGAATTTGCTCTGTCAATCTTCACCCAAATCACAATAAATTAAAAAAAAAAAAAAAGAACATCACTATTGTTCAAAGTTCTATTGTCTAAATATAATAAACCATTTTATCTCTTTTTTTTCTTTCCTTCATTAGTCCAGTTCTGAATTTCAATAGTATAATCATTTTACTTCTATTTTTATACCTTAAATAGGGTTAGAAGATGTCATAGTGCATGTAGTGCAGGTCAAAATTCTGATTAAATATATTCAGAGCACTGTAAATGATTCCACTCATGGATTCCAAGAAATGAATACTGAAATGACTATCATAAGAGAAGCAGTTCTTCAAAATCTGAATGGGCTTCGCTTTTGTTACCAACAATCTTTAATGCTCTAAAAGACATTTTTCACAAGTTAAAAAAAAACCTTTGATATGCAGAAACTAGAATCCAAAAGTCTGCTTAATATCTCCCCGGGGGGTTCAAATCCACCAGCCACTCCTCGGAAGGAAGATGGGGCAATCTACTTCTGTAGTGATACTGCCTCGGAAGCCCAAGGAGGGGTCGCTATGAGTCGGGTCCAACTCAACAGCAAATAACAACAACAACAACAACCCTTGTGCTATTTAAATTACATGGTGTTAAAGCAGAAATCTACCTCAGCTAAAGAATGCCTCAACATTTGACTAGACTGTTGAACCCACTAAAAAAACAAACTCACTGCAATCGAGTTGGATCCGACTCATAGCAACCCCTCCTTGGGTTTCCGAGGTGGTAACACTACGGACGTAGATTGCCCAACCTTACTTACCTCCAAGGAGTGGCTGGTGAGTTTGAACCGCCAGCCCTCTGGTTAGCAGTCAAATGGCTTAGGCAGTATACCACCAGAGCTCCTGAACTCACTAAAGGACTCAAATTAAAGTTAAACAATCCAAAGACAAGAAGCAGTTGACATCTAAGAAGCAGGCTGGCTTCCCCAGGATACGTGGACCAGACTGTGCGTCCCCTCTAACACTTTAAAGGACTTATGAATACAAACAAGATCATTAGACTTTGTTTGATTTTTCTCATTATATTTGCTATCTCATTTTTCTTACACACTTTAAAAATTTTAGGTCACATAACAGGCCCACAGTAAATGTTATCATATACCTTCTAGGGTAACCTACTTTAGGTGCTTCTAATATTCTTTTACTTCTTTGTGACAATGATTGCTATGGTAGTTGGTTTTGTTTCCACTACCTTCCCCTTATCTGTTGCCTGGCAAGACAATGCTTCTTAAATTAGCCAATTAGCGGCTAGCATAAGGAATTTAACTAATTGTTGGATATGCCACTCCTGCCCTCCATCAGTGCAAAGAAACTCTTTAGCCACCCTTCTTTTGGACTATGAGGAGCTCTGGTGGCATAATGGTTAAAGCATTTAGCTGCTAATCTGAAGGGCAGTTTACACTCACCAGCTGCTCTGTGGAAGGAAGACGAGGCAGTCTACTTCGTAAAGATTTACAGCCTTGGAAACCCAATGGGGGTCACCATAAGTCAGAACTGACTTGATGACAGTGGGTTATTTTGTTGTTGTTGCTGTTTTGATCTATAATTTAGTTCCTTAATGATAACCTAACTTTTAAGCAAGCCATACATGTAAAGCATGGTGCAGTCATGAATTATCACACCACCACAGAACTCTATTCTTTAACTTAAGTGAAATTAGGAAAGCAAAATTGCTCCATTTCTAAGCAGACTTACTGTACAGTTAACTGTAAAGAAAATTTTTAAATAGAATGCCCTATTCCCTCTGGATTTTATAATCTTGGCTAGAGGACTATAGTAAAAAAAATAAACGGAGCTGTTCATTTGTTGAATAGAGCCTGCCTACAGAAATATTAAAACAGAAATCAAACTTCAGTAGACTACCTCTGTGGAATAATTTTATTTTTGAAGCTTGGTTATCACATATTCACCTTACTGTTTCTGCACCAAATTCTTCGGAACAAGGTATAATCTGTGTACCATATAGGTATCAACACCACACTTGGGGAACCCCAAAAAGAAAAGTCTCATGACTTAGATTAACCACCTAAAAGTAGGTTAGGTTGTTCCTCCAATGAGGCCATATCCTATCTATTCCCCATCCTGAGATCACTGAAGATGGCTACCCACCAACAGCATGGTGGACTTACTAGAGCTGTCTGGCAACCAATGTACCAATGATCCCTGACAACTGGGAGAAAAGGCGCTTCAACATGAGCTTCCCCCTGGAAGCAGCACACTACAAATCAATGCAGAAGACAGTAATGATATGGGATATAATATTAAAAAGAGGTGTCTAACATTAAAATGGCTGAACAAATTCTAAAAGCTCAGAGTTAACTTTTCACATGGATTCAAATCTGTTGCTTAGGAACCAACTCTTTTTCAGGTATTATGGTTAGACTACGACTGTAAATCTATAACCAAACCTTACTGAAGCTTTTGTGTTAGATCTCAAGGAGATCTAATTCTCTTGGCGAGATAGTGTTTAACAATCTGTTCCCAACAGTGCCATCATGTCATCATCATGCCATTGTTTTGAGACAATCAAGTGATCCCTTCCAAAATCACAAAAATTCATAATTGCATCTTTTAGCCAATCAATGTGTCCAATCGTACTAATGTAAGAATAATGTTAAAGGTCACACTTTGCTTTGTCCCACCACTGACTGATCTCAATCACCATAACCAATGAGAATATTGGGGGCTGAAGTGAGGACGATGGGGATGGGATGCTGACTGGCAGATTCCGGGCCCGCAGGGACCTGAGGCCAAGGCAGCAGCAGCCAGGGTCTGGCCTGGCCTGCCCTCTGGGCTGGAAAGGAGGTAGGACTCTGGAGTCTGGCTCTAGCTCCAAACCCCAAAGGGCAGCAGGGCTGGGCTGGGCTATGGTTAGAAGGAGCCCTGAGACACAGGAATTGGGTACATGGGGCTTATGGGACCCCATGCCAGCTGACCAGCACCTGTGCAGCCCTTTACACTTCCTTGATACCCACTCCTGGCCAAGCAAAGGTAGGGGTGTGGCAGGCTACCTGTGCAAGGGTGGGATCAGCAGGTGAGTGGCCAGCAGTACCTGCAGTTTAAGGTCAAGGGCAGAGGACAGGTCTAGTCATCAAGGCCTCAGAGGAAGCTCTGAACTGCCAATTTTCATGGGGACACAGGGCTGAGGGGTAGCAGGGCAACCCAGAAAGAGAAGGGGGATGCTCAGGTGAGGAGACAGCAGGGGGACCCAGCAAGTAGTGTGCACTACCCCTGCAGCACCAAGGCCCTCCAGCCCACAGACAGGGATCCCCTTTACTCCCCACAAAGCCAACAAAAGTGTTTTGGGGTCACCGAGGGGAGGAGCCAGGACCACCTATCCTGAAAATACAGTGAGGGATGGAGGGGGTAAGAACTTTGAGATGGGCAAGGGCAGCACATTGGCCACTATGGCTCTAAAAGATTGAGCAGCCCTCCCTACAGGCTGTGGTGGAGGCCAAGCTCTCCTGAGCCAGTTGGGGTAGTGGGAGGTGGCAGTGGCTACTGAGCTCAGCCAGGTCCCAACAGGACATTCACACTACAGGTGAAGGGGTAAGGTGATGTGGTCACCCTCTGTTTTCACGTCATGCCAATTTTTGCATAATGACCTGGTCTTTGGAACCTAACTATGTTATATGTGATGACTGCATGTATTTCACTATATATACTACTGCAACTATAGAAAAACAAAGCTACTTTATTCCTTGTTGTCATTCTCCATGAGCAGTGGCTTGCAAACCATGCACTTGACAAGAGTTTCTTATTTATAAAATTATCTTCATCTTTCAAAAAACACAGTACAATAAACCTCTGATTTCATTTTACTTGGATCCACAATCAACACCCATAGAAGCAGCAGTCAAGAAATCAGACGTCATATTGCACTGGGCAAATCTGCTTCAAAAGACCTCTGTAAAGTGTCAAAGAGCAAAGATGTCACTTTGACATTAAGGGGTGCCTAGTCCAAGCCATAGGAGCTCTGGTAGCATAGTGGCTAAGACACTTGCCTGCTAACCAGACGGCTGGCGGTTCAAACCCACCAGCCACTCCTCGGAAGGAAGGTTGGGCAATCCTACTTCCGTAGTGATACTACCTTGGAAACCCAAGGAGGGGTCGCTATGAGTCAGGTTTGACTCGACGGCACACAACAACAACAACAACAGTCCAAGCCATAGGAGCTCTGGTTGCATAGTGCCAAAGGCACTTGACTGCTAACCAGAAGCCTGGAGGTTCAAACCCACCAGCCACTCCTTGGAAGGAAGGTTGGGCAATCTACTTCCATAGTGATACCGCCTCGGAAACCCAAGGAGGGGCCGTTATGAGTCGGGTCCCACTTGACAGCATATAACAACAACAGTCCAAGCCATGGTATTTTTAGTCACTTCATATGCATGTGAAAGCTGGACAAGGAATACAGAAGATCAAAAAAGTGTTGATGCTTTTGAATTGTGGTGCTGGTGAAGAATACTGAAAATATCATGGCCTGCCAGAAGAACGAACAAATATGCCCTGGAGGAAGTGCAGCCGCAATGCTCCTTTATGAGTGGGAATGACCAGACTTCATCTCACCTACATTGGTCATGTCAGAAGGGACCAGTTCCTGGAGAAGGATATCATGTTCAGTAAAGTAGAGGATCGGCGAACAATAGGAGGACCCTCAACAAGACGAACTGACACAGTGGCTGCAACGACAGGCTTAAGTATAGCAAGCATTGTGAGGATGGTGCACAATCAGGTAGTATTTCATTCTATTGAACACAGAGTCGAAACGAGTCGGAAGTAACTCAACTGCACCTGACAACAACAAAGTTCTGAGTACAGAGCATTTATCTATTATTTTTAACATTTTAAAAATTAAAAGGGAAACTAACAAATCCTTTTCATGAAAATATATACCTCACACTGGAGGACAGTCGTAATTCAGTGGTAAAAATCGCACTTTCCTTGTGGACAACCTAGGTTCAACTCCAAGTCAATATCTCAAATGCAGCCACTACTCATCTGTCACTGAAGGCTTGTGTGCTGCTAAGAAGCTGAAGAGATTGCAGTAGGGCTTTCAGACTAAGACAGACTAGGAAGAAAGGCCTGGCAATCTACTCATGAAAAATCAGCCAATGAAAACCTGATAGGTCACAAAAGTCCAATCCCATTGTACATGCTGTCAGCACGATTCAGGAGCCTGCTGGTCAACAGTTAACAACATCTCATTCTATTGTTGCAAAGATATTTAACATTTGTATCATATTAAGAAAGGTTCAAATTATGCTATAAGATATGAAAAAGATAACTCTAAGATTGTCTATGTATGTCTTCAGTAAGAAATGTCTCCAGAACATCAAATAATATATGCACTGTATTATCCATTAAGGTCATTTTAGTCATTCTCAGAGAATAGTTAAAAAAAAAAAAACTATATTCTAAACAGAATTTTTGACAAAAAGACCTTCACACTCAGAGTCAAATCTATGAATAAGAGAAAAGAAAACCATGGATACATATATATCAATAAAGATTAGAGGGAACACTTTTCTCTGGTTTAACCTCATGCTTCCATGTACAGGAACTTCTACTAGAAGTTGGAAATACATTTGGCTTTGGAATGGGGGAAAGAAATTCTTTGAGGCTTTCTCCATTGCACAATATTTGTTGGTATTGTTGTTGTTCGGTGCCATCAAGTCGGCTCATAGTGACCCTAGGCACAACAGAAGAAAAGCGAAACACCGCCTGGCCATGGCCCATCCTCACAATCCTTGCTGTCCCTGAGCCCATCGCTGCAGCCACTGCAGCATCTTGTTGAGGGTCTCCCCCTTTTTGCTGACCCTCCACTTCACCAAGCACAGTATCGTTCCGCAGGGAATGGTTCCTTCTGACAACATGATCAAAGTAAGTGAGATGAAGCCTGGCTATTCTTGCTTCTAAGGAGAATTCTGGCTGCACTTCTTCCAAGACAGATCTGTTTGTTCTTCTGGGAGTCCATGGTATTTTCAGTATTCTTTGCCAAGACCATATTTCAAAAGCATCAATTCTTCCTCCATCTTCATTCATTGCCCAGCTTTCACATGCATAAGTTGTTGTTGTTATGTGCTGTCAAGTTGGACCCGACTCATAGAAACCCCTCCTTGGGTTTCCGAGGCAGTATCACTACGGAAGTAGATTGCCCCATCTTCCTTCCGAGGAGTGGCTGATGGCTTTGAACCGCCAGCCCTCTGTTTAGCAGTCACACACATGCATATGAGGAGACTGAATATACCATGGCTTGGGTTAGGCACATCTTAGTCTTCAAATAAACATCTTTGTTCTTGAATACTTTAAAGAGGTCATTTGCAGCAGTCTGCCCAGTGCAATACAGTGCCTGATTTTTTGACCACTGCTTCCATGTTGTTCCATGGGTCCAAATAATACGAAATATTTTACAACTTCAATCATTTCTTCATTTATCATGATGCTGCTTTTTGGTCCAATTGTAAGGATTTTTGTTTTCTTTATGTTGAGGTGTAATCTATACTCAAAAGCAAACCAAATTTACTGCTATCAAGTTGATTCCAACTCATAGCACCCCCCATTGGGTTTCTAAGGTGGTAAATCTTTACAGAAGTAGACTGTCCAGTCTTTCTTCCACAGAGGGGCTACTGCATCTGAATCACCAACCTTCTACTTAGCAGTCAGATGCCTTAATCACTGTGCCAACAGAGCTCCTTGAAATCCATACTACAGAATGTAATCTTTAATATTCATCAGTAAGTGTTTCAAGTCATCTTCATTTTCAGCAAGCACGGTTGTGTCATCTGCATTCTGCAGACTGTTAATGAGTCTTCCTCCAATCCTGATGCTGTGTACTTCTTCATACAGTGCAGCTTCTCAGATTATTTGCTCAGCATACAGATTGAATAAATACAGTGAAAGGATACAACCCTGACACACACCCCTCCTAATTTTAAACCAGGCAATTTCCTCTTGTTCTGTTTGAACAATAGCCTCCTGGTCTGTGTACAGGTTCCTCATGAGCACAATTAAGTGTTCTGGAATTTCCCTCACAGAGTTATCCATAATTTGCTATGATCCACACAGTTGAATACTTTTCCATAATCAATAAACTATGCTCACAAGTGAACATCTTTCTGGTAGTCTTTGCTTTCAGCCAAGGTCTGACATCAGCATTCCATGTCCTCTTCTGAATCCAGTTTGTATTACATTCAAGAGCAAGTTTTAGAGTCTCTTCTGACATCCATTTTGGTCTTTTTTTTTCCTTTCCTGTGTTTTCAATGATCTTTTGCTTTCTTCATGTATGATGTCCTTGATGTCATACCACAACTCATCTGGTTTTCAGTCATTGGTACTCACTGAGTCAAATCTATTCTTCAAATGGTCTCTAAATTCAGGTGGGATATAATCAAGGTCATATTTTGGCTCTCCTGCACTTGTTTTAATTTTATTCAGCTTTGACTTGAACTTGCATATGAGCAATTGATGATCTGTTCCACAGTCAGCTCCTGGCCTTGTTTTGGCTAAAGATATTGAGCTTCTCCATCACCTTTTTGCACAGATATATTCGATGTGATATCTGTGTATTCCATCTGGCAAGATCCACATTTACAGTTGCCGTTCATGTTGTTGAATAAAGGTTTTTGCAATAAGTCGTTGGTCTTGCAAAATTCTATCATGCACTCTCTAGTGACACAGTATTTAGCATCCCTGAGCTTCAAGGTCCCAAAAGTTAGTAGCCTCTTCTCTAAGTACACTGTGATAATTAAACAGACCCCACATATTTCAAATGACCTAGAAAGTATTATCTAGAATCAAAATCCAGAGCATTGGCACTATTTGAAAAACAATTACTTTGAGGTAGTTGTTAAAGCATTTGGCTGCTAACCAAAAGGTCAGTGGTTCAGACCCACCAGCGCACCATGTAAGAAAGATGAGGCAGTCTGCTTCTGTAAAGATTTACAAGCTTGGAAACCAATTGGGGTTCTATAAGTCAGAATCGGAATCAACTCTATGGCAGTGAGTGAGTCTCAAACCTCACCCATTATTCACAACTTCTCAACAGGAATGTCACATGGCTGGTGGCTGAAATTCAGTGGTTCACATTACTCCAATGGATAAAGCTAACCTATTACAAACCAGTAAGCACTAGAACTGTCCCTGGAGAAAGATACCATGCTTGGTAAAGTAGAGGGTCAGCAAAAAAGGAGAAGACCCTTAATGAGATGGACTGACGTGATGGCTGCAACAAGCGGCTCAAGCATGGCAACCACTGAGGATGGTGCAGGATCGGCAAGTATTTTGTTCTGTGGTCAGGGTCACTCACTGTGATTGGAACCAACTTGATAGTACCTAACAACAATAACAAGAAGCACTAGAGGTTTGCCCTCTTTCCTGTCCCTCTCTGCTCTGGACCACAGAGTGCAGAAATTCTGGGTCAGTGCATCAGCTCAGCAAATGGACACTTTTTATCAGTTGGCCTAAAGTCTAGGCTGTGGGAAAGGGAGCACACAGGAAAGAGGGCAGGGAGCACTAGTAGTCATTTTTGGACCGCCATCTCCAATCAGCTCACTAATAACAAAGCTGATACTTCAAACTCCACATTTCCGTTCACAAACTCAGGAGGTGAAAGAAATGCAAAAAAGTTTCATGCAAGTCACTTCAGGTGCTACCTAACCAGAAGTAACACGAAATCAATTAAGGGGCAGATGAGTGGGTTTTCATTCTTACTTTTAAATAACTCAATGATGAAAGGAGAAATCACAAGGGAAATTCAAAAATACTTTAAATCGAATAATGATGTTTACATGTGTTAAATTCAGATCACACAGACAAAAAGGAAGATAAAAAGTATAATCAGTAACAATGTGTATGTGTAGATCATTAATTTTAAAAGCACTTTCACAACCAATTATTCCTTGTTACTTTTTTAAGAAGGAAGAGCACATATTGGTATTCTCATTTTACAGATGAGAAAAGTCATGAGAGTTATTGCCCAAGGACAAACATTTCATATCCCTGCCAGTTTTCTGACTTCTAGGCCAATGTTCTTTCCAGGGTTAACAAGCAGCACAAGTTTCCTTCCTGGGGATTTACACTGTACACCTGACCAAGGGAAGTAAAAGCAGACTTGACTTTTAGCTCCTTTGTGTTTTCATCTCTGTAATGTTTGTTCTGCTGAGTCATTTAGAGCCACATAAGATGAGGAAAGGAGAGGAGATTTCAAATGGTTTTACCATTCTGTGGTTGTTAAATATGGGCCAAGTGAAGCTGAAGACACAATATCATCTCTCTCCACAGAAGGGGGCTGAAAGAGTGAACATATACCGGGGCCCCTCTAGTAATGAATCGCCTTGGCTTCCTGTTTAAACTTACTGAGCTGAAAAGAGCAGCAGCAAAAAAAAGGACTTCAGGTAGTAGAAACTGCATCATCTCATCCCCTTTTCCCAGCCATACATGTGTATACCAACATGTGGCACAAGGATTCACCAAGTGCATAAAAGTGCCTCCCTCAATAAAACCACTCTTTCCAGCATAAAACACCACCATGTAAACATTTTGGTCTACAGATAAACTTGTTCACTAACAGGGGCAGAGGAAGATGCAGGGAGGTGGCGGGGAGTATTATCAGAAAGGGAAACCAACGCAGGAACTACACACACAAGGAGCTGGACAGTTGGACAAACGCCCTCAAACTAACTGACAGCAAAAAGGAACCAATCCCTGGCTGAATGCAAGGCCTGGGAAGGAGGGCGGGACTAACGTTTCCAGGACCCAGAGGCAGGCAAGCTACACGCAGGCAGGGCGGGAACCGCGCGTTCCTTACCAACATTGGCGGCCACGCCCACCCTCGCGCGAACCCCGCGCTGGCCGTCCCCCGCCCCCACCGCGAGCGCCCTGCACCGCCGGGAAAGGATCCTTAAACGATTACCGTAATATTGGATTTCCTGGGCTCCGAGTTCTTCTTCCAGAGCCTCCCTCCGCCCAGCCCGCCCAAATGCCGCTCGTCTCTTAAACCCTTTAGGGGCTCATAAGGAGGTGCGCCAGTTTTCAGCCCTGGAATACAAGCCTCCAGGGCAGGGCCTCCCTAGACCTCACTCTGTAACTCACAATTGCACACCTTAGCTCAACTAAGGCAAGGGACGAGAAACTTCGTGTCCGGCTGGAAATGTTGCTGTCCACGGTCCTGTCACTCAGAGCTAGGGGCGGGACGAGTCAGCCGCCCACTCCTACTCCCAAAGGGCGGTACGGAAAAGAGGCGGAGCTTAGCGGGCAGGGGCGGGACCAGCCCTCACCCTGCTCTTCGATTGGTGGGTCTCTCTCCCGCCTTCCGCGCGTCCTGATCGCAAATGCGCGAGCCCGTTGGTTTCTCTATTTTGACAGGAGTCCAGGCTTTTCTCCCCAGGACTCAACAGCCCTTCTTGTTTGTTTCCTCATCTCCAAAAGGAGAGAATACCCATCTCACAAAGTGATTGTGGAAATAAAAAAAGAGGTACTGTGACTTGCTTTATAAACATAAAACAGAAAAATAAATTATTTTGATTATTGAACCCTTTCCACCTTAACATCTCACTGCCGTTGAGTGAGATACGACTCATAGCGACCCCTCCTTGGGTTTCCGAGGCATTATCTCTACGGAAGTAGATTGCCCAGTCTTCCTTCGGAGAAGTGGCTGGTGGGTTTGAACCACCAGCCTTATGATTAGCAGTCAAATGCCTTAGGCACATAGATACATAGATACACTATAAGGCACACTTGCAGGACACTATATATATACATATATATATATTTATATTTATATATAAAATGTATATATATATATAAAATGTACATATATAAAATGTATATAAATATAAAGTATATATATATATAAAGTGTATGTGTATATATATATATATATATATATAAAATGTAAACTTCCTCAGAAAAAAATATATTTTGCTTGTTCAATCAGCAAAAAGTTGTTTGGTTTTTTTTAATACACAAATTTTTAATTTTAGCATCAGACTAACCACAAATGGTGATTCCTGACACATGACCAACAGCTAAGGATTGGGGGACGTGTTGAGGTAATGGGTACACAATTTTCTCATATATCAAATGAGAATGAAAGGTTATTAGCTATTACTTGGAAAACAGTTGACAATTGAATGCTTTAAATATTATATTCAGGTGGCACAATAGTTAAGTGTTTGGCTGTTAACTGAAAAGTTGTTCAGTTCAAATTCACCCAGCAAGCCATTGGGAGAATGGCCTACAGATATGCTCCTGTGAAGATTATAGCCAAGAACACCATTGGGGCAGTTTTCTTCTGTCCCATGGGGTCACTATGAGTCAGAGTTGACTCAATGGAACCCAAAAATGACAAATTCTTGCAACACTCATTAAGAGATGTTATTATCCATAGCCTACATGGCTTAAGGAGTTCTGGTAGCATAGTGCCTAAGGCACTTGACTGATAACCAGAAGTCTGGCGGTTCAAACCCACCAGCCACTCCTCAGAAGGAAGATGGGGCAATCTACTCCTGTAGTGATACTGCCTCAGAAACCCAAGGAGGGTCACTATGACTTGGGTCCGACTCGACGCTACATAACAACAACAACAACAACACATGGCTTAGGGATATTATATTCATTCAGTCATTGAATCTGGAGTCCTTAATTTTATACTGTAGTAAACAGAGTTTAATATTCCTTAAAAATTATATGACTTCCCATTTAATTTTTCTCTTGTTCAAGTATAAGTCACATTTCTCTAGACTGCCTATCCTATATTTAAAAAGAGCCCTTGAGAGAGGAAGCAGCATACACAATATGTGAGACAACTATAAATAGACTAGAAAATTTTCTGAAATTTCCCAGGATATTATGACCAGAAATCAAATGCAAATTGTAATTTTATTTCCTGACCTCCTAAATCATTTGCCTGGTGTATCATGGGACTTATGTTAAAATAAATAAAAGCTCAACTTTATCATTCATAAACTCATTTAGTTTATTGTAAGGTACTCATGACAAGGCACCCAGGTAAGAGCACAATAAATTTTATTAGGACCAGAGAGTCAGAACAATATAAGCCTAATCCTATGGTTAGAGTCCAAATCTTTACACTTAAGCATTTGCCTTTAATGAGTAGTCTCAGGAGGAAGCCTTGACCATGGCTTGTGCTCCACAGAAGTATCAAGTAGCTGGGATCTGAGGTCAGCAGCAGTGAACAAAGCCCAGTCTTGATCTCTGACATGGTCTCTTTCTTCAGAGAGTGTCAGAGTCTGGAAGAGATGTTCTACCTCTGCCTACTCAAATTATCTGAGCAGAAGTCCAGAGCTTATATGAAATTCTCTTATGTGGATTTGCACTCTAAAGCCCAGGTGATGTCACACCTAACAAAGTTTGTCACATCATTTCTTCAAGGGCAAAGATAATAATGGTTGTTTAAGACTTACTATGTCTTAGACTTCCAGTAAGATGAAGGAATAGGCAGACATGCGACACAGACCCTCTTCAACAAAGAAAAGAAACCAGTTGACAGAGATACAGAAGATAATCCTGGAGCCCTGAGCTTTGAAAGGAACTATGCAGAAGTGGATTAGGCACCAACGAGTGGAAAAACCTGAACGAAAACTGTGAGTACAGAGATGGTTGAAGCTGCGGACTGTCAGCTACTCTGACAGGACAAACAGCTTGAATATTTCCAAGTGATTTTGGGACCTGAGAATTGACCTAAAGATCAACCCTGGTCACCAAGGACTGCAGGGAAGACTGCTCTGGTGGCCTATGACTAGGAAGGGAAATAGCAAGAAAGGAGACAACCTGAGCTGTTGACTTTCTGCTGTCCAGGGGGTGCAGCCATTTTGAATGTTTACAAGCGGCAAACATTTTGGATATTTAAAGTGACCGAGGGTGCAACCATTTTGAATCTTAAGTTGCAACCATTTTGGATTTTAAAGTGATAGCATTCTCAGTCGGATTCTAGGGATCTAAACATAGGCTCTGTTTGCCAAGGTTGGCAGGGACATATGAGAGGTTGACAACAGAAAAGGAGACAGGTGTGGGTATATAAGTTCTGTCAACTAGCAAATAGAGGAGCACAGTACCCTGCTTGCGTAGATAACATACAAACAAAACAAAGAAAATGAAAATTGTGGGCAAGTCACTCCAACATAAAATCACCAATTAAATATAAAAACAAAAGTGTCATAATGCCTCAGAGACAACAGAGCATCACAGTCCAGACAAAGAAGTAAAATAAAGCAGGAGAAACAGGGACCAGGATACAGACCCAAAACACATCTCTGAGGAAGATGCAGCATTGAAACTCCCTGATAAAGAATTCAAAATAATTATATTTAGGTACCTTTGACGAATTGACAGACAGATCAAAGAAAACCCTAGAACAAATTCAAAAGACAATATAGGAAGAAAATGACAAAATAAATGAAAAATTAGAAATGATACAACATCTACACACAGAAATCCAGAAGATTAATATTAAATTTTCAGAAATAGATAA
>NW_006921809.1:5227256-5260324 GCF_000298275.1 Orycteropus afer afer
TGACCATTAACACCCAGGATGATATAACCCAGAAACCAACCCAGTTATGGTAGTATCCAAAGTAAATAAGCCTACAATATTGCCAACAGGGGACCAGAGACATCAATTGACAAATGAGAACAACTACAAACCAAAAAGAGGGAAAAAAAACTGTGTTGTTACAGAATTTCTAGATGGTAGGGAAGTCAAGATAACTACAAGATAGAACGGACTGTTCTAATCTTGGGAAGAAAACTATAAATCACAGGATAACCTCAAAGAAAAATGGTAAATCGTCACATCTAAAAAGAGGACCAGCATAAATATTCAGCAAACACTAAAACAATAGCAATGAAGGAAGTGATAACATGACTCATAAACAAAACAATCTCAGCATAGAAAATTACATGGAACAAAGAAATCGACACCACGAAAAAGCACATAACAAAAATGAGAGCAACAAATTCATACTTGCCAATAATTATATATCTGGCAAGGGACTTATCTCTAAGATTTGTAGCGGAAGAGTGGATGACCAAACTATGGTACACACACATAATGCAATGCTATGCAGCACTAAAGAATAATGTGAAGTTTGTAAAACATCGCATAATATGGATGAACTTGTAGGACATTATGCTGAGTGACATAAGTCAACCACAGAAGGACAAATATAGTATTAGTTTGTTGTTGTGGAGGGTCAAGGAAAGGTTTATATATGGAGGGAAACTTTCTTTGTTGGTTGCCAGGGGTGGAAGGGAAGTGAGGGAACACTGCAAAAAAAAAAAAAAAAAACATTGACCCATGTCACTTTAGTTTTGTGTATTTCACTGTATATAAATTATATTTCAATAAAATGCATTAAAAAAAAAGAAAGAAAAACTTACTATGTCTTAAGGCCAGTTTACAGAGATTTAGCTGTATGCCAATTTTTCTTTTTTTTAATCATCATGCAGGTGCAAGGCCAACTTAGTGAGGTTGTTTACAACATAATTCTGCTTCTTAGGTCATCTAAATTCACATTACGAGTGACTTATACATATGTGGTTTGAGAGTATTACATAAGCATACATAACACATCAATTTCTTTCCAGAAATAAAGGTAGAGTTCAATGAGATTATTTTAATACTCTCAATCAGAATTTTTAGGGAGTGAAGGGAAGGCTTTAAAATATTGAAAATGCTCTTTCATCTTGTCACAAATTGATATCTGGTGAAGTTAATCTTGTCCGATATGGTAGTAGTAAGAAAAAAAGTAATACCTATGGACAAATGCTTTGAGATTCAACTAAAATGTCCTCCAGACTGTGATAAAATTGTTTTAATAGAAAAACACATTCCAATTGCAAATGCTTTTACTTTCTTATCCTGCTGAATTTCCACAATCTTCTGAAGTCTTGCTAACTATGAATGACTGGGTACAAAAATTCCCTGATTTGTTCGACTTATGATCCCAATTATGTTTCTTTAATCTTTTAAAAATATTTGGTTTTACACTAAAAAGAAAGAACTGTGATTGTGCATTAATAACTACATTATATAAATAAATACTATAAGATTTAAATTTTTATGGTGAGTGTATTTATTTGAATCCTTTTTCAATTTCATATTCAAATAAGTACAGCAAATGCATTTGTTTGAATATTTCCAAATATATAAGAGATTATACATTTAAATAAATGTATTGTATGCATGTAAATGTGTAATCATTGAAATAAACACAGCTGTATATTCCCCATATGTATAGCTCCAGATGTTTGAAGCATACATTCAAATTTCTGGAACTCTATACCTTGGTGTCTAGTTAAACATTCAGTAGCAAATAGTGTGCTACATATGTGTAGGTTTAAATTTAAAACTGAGTTGAAACAGTGAATAATGAGTCTCTACCACTGAATATCTACTACTAGACTTCCCTAGTCAGTTGTTCTGCAAGTAATTTATTAATCTATAAAATGGGCATTAGCCAACTTACTCTATATGAATATGACTATGAAAAGTAGTTTGCAAATATCTTTGAAAATAAACTCCAAAATAATAATATTTCCAATTAACTTTATATACTCTTCATTTTTAACAGGAAGACCTAATGCGATCCATGCCTCAATTACTTATTTTTCACCTGACGCTTCTCCTCTAGTACTTGTAGCATTTATAATATGAAATCCCTCCAGAGACACAAATATATATTAGAAAAAATTATAAGTAACAAACATAACTGACCAACTACCAAACAAATAAATTCATTTTGGTGGCATTGAACAAGAAATAAATGACTTAATGTCAAATGAAAACATCTAGATGTATGTATGTTATGAATATGCTTATTTTTAGCATATAATGACAGATATATTATTTAGTTATATTCATGATAAGTTGAAATATAAACTGTAATCTCATATATTGTCCAGGATTTAACTTCTCAAAAATTCTGCTTGGATCAACAATCAATGCTCATGGAAGCAGCAGTGAAGAAATCAAATGATGTATCACATAGAGAAACATCAGCTGCAACAGAACTCCATAAAAAAGCAACATTGTCACTTTGATAACTAAGATGCCCCTGACCTAAACCATGGTATTGTTTCATATGTATGTGAAAGCTGAACAGTAAACGAGGAAGATTGTTGTTGTTATGTGCTGTCCAGTCGGACCCAACTCATAGCGACCCCTCCTTGGGTTACCAAGGCCGTATCACTATGGAAGTAGATTGCCCAACCTTCCTTCCGAGGAGTGGTGGTGGGTTTGAACTGCCAGCCTCCTGGTTAGCAGTCAAGTGCCTTAGGCATTACACTACCAGAGCTCCTAAACAAGGAAGATAGAAAGAGAATTTACACATATAAATTCCATTGTTGGAAAAGGATATTCAATATACATGGAGTACCAGAAGAATGAACAAAGCTCTCTTAGAGGAAGTACAGTCAGAATGCTCCTCAGAAAACAGGAGTAAATACAAATGGTTAGAAAACGGCACCATGTTTGGTAAAGCGGAGAGTCAGAGAAAATGAAGGAAATCCTCCACAAGCTGGATTGACACGGTGGCTAACAGTGGGCTCAAATAGACCAGCATTGTGAGGACAGTGAACGTCCGGGCAATGATTCATCCTCTTATTATACAGGAGACTCCATGAGCAGGAGCCAACCCAGCAGCAATGATGACAACAATAAATTAATACATGTGCTACCACTTTTGACCTAGATAAATACAAATATAGCTTGGATTTTGGGGGAATCAATTTAGATCACTGGCAGAAATTAGCTTTAGTAATCTTAATAAAAGTATGATTCGGTCTGTTAAAAATTTATGAAATTCATTGAATATTTTAAGGTAAGAAATATAATGTGGAGTTACTTAGTCCACTTAACAGTCTTTTACCATTAGGTTTAAAATGTTATTTATCCAAGTTAGATCTCTAAGTACCTGGATTGCTTACTAGGTTAAACACACATATTGTTATTTCTGTGCAATCATCCTACAACAATATTAAGGAAGAATTTGTAGTGAATTCTGTTTCAAATATTTATAGAAATTATTGTCCATAAAAGTTCATTTAAGAAATCCCTGTGAGTACCAAAGTCTGTGCTTAAAAACTCTTGGTTTTAGACTATAGAACTATATTTAAACCACTTAATAAAACTTGGAAATTGGGTATTCTTTTCCCAAAGAAAACTTCCTTTGAAAAACTTAGAAAATTAATAAACCTTAACAAGTAATTTTCTTTGACTTGTATAATGTTTGAAATTATAGTTACATACACATATATAGAATAAACTTCATGAAAAGAACTAGCCTGCCTTAGTAACTATATATTTTAATGTTTGTTTGCTTTTTGAATAATTGAGTACAAGATTGTCTCTGAAATCTAGAGCAAGATTATCTACCTCCAAATACTACTCAGATGATGTAAGAATATCTATAGGAAATTATTTCATGTAATCAGAAGAAATATGGAGTCACATACTACAGATATATTAAGGCAATAATTTCAAACATATATTGTTTTTTTAGGTGCATTCGAGTCAGCTCTGACTCACAGTGACCCTACGTACAACAGAACCAAACACTGCCCTATCCTGCACCAGCCTCACAAACCTTGCTATACGTGAGCCGATCATTGCAGCCACTGTGTCAACCCATCTCCTTGAGGGCCTTCCCCTTTTTCGCTGAGCCTCCACTTTACCAAGCATGATCTCCTTCTCCAGGGAATGGTCTCTTCCGATAACATGACCAAAGCAGATGAGATGAAGTCTGGCCATTCTCACTTCCAAAGAGCATTCTGGCTGCACGTCTTCCAGGACAAATTTGTTAGTTCTTCTGGCAGTCCATGGTACTTTCAGTATTCTTTGCCAGCACTACAACTCAAAAGCATCAACTCTTCTTGGGTCTTCCTTATTCATTGTCAAACCTTAACATGCTTAGGAGGCAATTGAAAAGACCATGGCTTGGCTTAGGTGCACCTAGTCTTCAAAGAAGCATCTTTGTCTCCAACACTATAAAGCGGTATTTTGCAGCAGATTTGCCCAGTGCAATACGACATCTGATTTCTTGACTGCTGCTTCCATGGGTGTTGATTGTGGAAACAAATAATATGAAATCTTTGACAACATCAATCTTTTCTCCATTTATTGTGATGCTGCTTATTGGTCCAGTTGTGAGGATTTTCATTTTCTTTATGATGAAGTGTAATCCACACTGCAGACTGTATTCTTCAATCTTCATCAGTAAGTGCTTCAAGTCATCTTCACTTTCAGCAAGCAAAGTTGTGTCACCTGCATATCACATGTTGTTAATGACTCTTCCTCCAATTCTGATGCCACACTCTTCTTCATATATATAGTCAAACTTCTCGGATTATTTTCTCGGCATACAGATTGAATAAATATGGTGAAAAGATGCAACCTTGATGCACTCCCTTCTTGATATTAAACCATGCAGTATCTCCTATTTGAACGACAGCCTCCTAATCTATGTACAGGTTCCTCATGAGTACAATCAGGTGTTCTGGAATTCCCATTCTTCTCAATGTTATCCATAATTTGTTATGAGCCACACAAATATATAGCTGTCAGATATTTCTTTAACTAACAAATGCCATGTATGTAAAAGGCATATCTTGTAGTTAGTTGAAAATATGCACATATACTTCTCCTTTTTTCCCATTTTAATTTAATATGATGTAGCAGTGACTCTAAAAGGTTTTTTTTCCCACATTTTAACATTTCTGAAATAATAAACCAATTTACAAATAATTTGCAATATTTTTCCCCATCTCTTTCCTGTCTCTTCACTCATCAAAGGTATATCTACCTTTAAGTTCTTGAACATGTTTATAATAAATGCTTTAAAGACTTTACCTGAAAATTAAAAAAAGATATGCCTTCTTGGTGTGAGTTTCTAATGACTGTAGTCTTTTTTATGTATGAGTTATATTTTTCTTTGCATGTCTGGTAACTTCTTATCGTATACTGAACAGTGTGAGCAATATGCTGCAGAGACTCTGGATTATGTTATATCCCTCTTAGAAGTGTTGATTTTTGTTCTAGCAGGCAATCCAGTTATGTCCCATCACTTTAAATTTGTGTGATCTTCATTTTATGCTCTGTTCAGGTAAATTGGTGACTATTTCAAAGTATTTCCTTGTCTGCCTTCTTTGTACTCAAGCTTCACACTGTTTACTGTTTCCCCTCTTTTTCTTACCAAGGTTTGGTTTTAAAATTTTTTGGTACACATCTAGGGTATATCTTACTCTTAAAAAAAAAAAAAAAAAACTCACTGCTATTTAGTCGATTATGAATCATAGCAACCCCTCCTTGGTTTTCTGAGGCCGTATCTCTACAGAAGTAGAGATTTACTGCCTCAGAAACTCAGTGGGGGTCTCTAGGAGTTGGAATCAACTCCATGGCAGTTGGTTTGGTTTTGTATTTTCAACTACATGTTGTTGTTGTTATTGTTATGTGCCGTCGAGTCGGACTCGACTCATAGCGACCCTTCCTTGGGTTGCCAAGGCAGTATTACTACGGAAGTAGATTGCCCCATTGCCCCATCTTCCTTCCGAGGAGTGTCTGGTGGGTTTGAACCGCCAGCCTTCTGGTTAGCAGTCAAGTGCCTTAGGCACTGTGCTACCAGAGCTCCTACATAGCAACCACTTTTTGGTAAGCCTTGCATAGTCTTTTCCAACAAGTACACAGCTTAGTCCTTATTCAAGGACTTGCAAGAATTATCCACTGAGAATTTCAGATCTGTTCTTGTGCACATCTTTCTTCTCTCTAATACCCAGCCCCAAAGATTACAGCTGTTTCAACAGCCCCCAAACTCCAGACTCTACCTCAACAGATTAGTGAGACTGATGCGTTCTGCTTCACCTCCCTATGTTGCAGTCAGAAAATTGGCCGCAAACAGACAACTTTGGTAAACATGGGACACGTGTCAAGCATTTCTTTCCTCTCAGGGATCTCATTGTCCAAGCCTGAAAAATAGTGCCTCTTCTCTCATGTCCGGTTATTTAAATGGGAGGACATGTCTGATATAAATTACCCTGTTACGCTTTGGAAATCCAAGGAGGGGTCACTATGAAGGCAATGAGTTTGGTTTTGGTTTCTTGGTTATGCAAAAAACAGAAGCCCACACTGGTATTTGAATTTTCATTTTGTATCATGCAATCCTGCTCACTCTTTAAAACTTATTTGCATTTTCAAAATTTGTACACAGTTATGTCATTTGTAAATACCAATTTTGTTTTTCCTTTTCTATAATTTTATTTATTTTTATGTACAACCTTTAGTACAATATTGAATAAAAGAGGTAATGCAGACCATTCTTTTCTTGTTTCTCAAGGGGAAAACTTTAAACATTTTATCAAGTATTGGGTTTGCTCTGAACTTTTCATGGTATTCTTTATTGTGTTAAAGTCCCTTTTATTTCTAGTGTTCAGACATTTTAAAAATCATAACTGGATATTGACTTCATTGAATCATTTTATACATAGTTTGAAGTGATCATAATACTTTTCAACTTTATTCTGTTGGGTGATGAATTACATTAATTAATTTTCCAATGTTAAAGTTCACTCCAGGGACTCTCCCACTATCCCAACAGGTGCATTTGATGCTTTGGCTGGTGCCCAGGTGAACAGCTGCCAGTGCACAGGGCTTCAGTGGGTCACTGGAAACCAGAAACTCCTCCATGCATTGGCATGGTGCCACATGGCATGGCTCCAACCAGCAGGGTGACAACACCATCTTCTACACCTAGACCAAGGAGATGGGGAGGTAAACTGACAGAGTAGCTAAGGCCAGTCCCACCAACTGGAAAGTCAGATATCTTCAACAAAATAACAACTTCTGCCTAACCTTTCCTGGGCCCCTAAATCTTCTACTCAGGGCCAGCCTCATGGAGATGAATCCCATTTACACACACAGGACCCCATGCTCAGGAGGGATCCTTGCTCTATTAGTGCTCTGCTGTCACAGTCTTAAAATTCTTAATAATTTTATCTTTAAACTCATGTTTTGTAAGTGAAATTTAGTGGAGCAATGGAGTATGTACATGAACAAAGGAAATAAGCACATTTTGCATGTCCATGTCCATTTCTTGGTGCTCTCTTTGCATAAAGCACTTATGATTCCCCAGGAGCCTAGAATTCTGGTGGATCCATGATGGATGAGAGTTTAATGAGACTCAAAATGAGTGCAATGTAAGTGGCTTCCAGAGAGTGTTGATTGTGTGCATATCAAGAAGTGAGATAAGAACAGCTGAATTAATTTTGTGCAATGTTTCCACTGTTCTGGAAAGAACAAAATACATATGTATCCATGAGCTATGAAATACAAATTGTATAATTTCAGCAATTCTGTATATGAATTAAATGCTCTTACATTGTCATTTAAAACTGGAATTGTAAAATACAAAGATAAAAGGTAACATTCATTTGAATAGTTGAAATTTTTATTTTTTCTTTACATGGCATGACATTAAACAGCAAATAAAAAATTCTGTGAAAAATTAAAATAGAGACCATGAAAGAAGGAAAATTTTATATTTTAATACTGTTAACAGCCCTTTTTTCCCTGTTTTTTGAACAACAGACTCCACGTTATTGTTTTGCACTGGGTTGTACAAATTATGTAGCTGGCCCAGATAGTGCTTCACTCTTATAAGTTCTGCAAAGTGTGCTGCAATGACCCCACAGTGTTACAGCTCAGTGAGGATAACACATTTGGTGCAAGAGAAGAGAAGGAGGAGGAAGAATTGTTCCAGAGGTTGGTACAAAGTCTGAACCTCACAGTGCAACCACATCCACCCCTCGCACTCCATTCTTTACCCAAGAAGGAGTTCAAATGACCATCCACTGTCCAACCATGTATGGGGCCAGATTTTCCTTCCCCAGACCATACCATCTTGGTGTATTCAACTTGTAATACTGCTGACTTGTGGATTTTCTTGCTTTATATCCTGCCAAACCTAGAACCTGATCTCCTGGCTACCAGCCTGCATCTCCTTCCTGTCTGTTCTGCTCACTAACTACTGCATGATGTCTCTGATGGAGCTGATGATCAAGTTCCAATACAGGCAGGCATCTCTGTGACCTTATTATCAGCAATATACATGGCTGCAGTTTTTCTTCAGCCAGCTAGAAGCCACACAGGAGCAGATGGAGCTCTTATGCCAGGGAGCAGGAGCACTTCCCTGCTTCAAGAACGTGTCTAGTGACAAGCAGCACTTTCACATGAACCAGCTACTGAACTCCCTTGACTGCAGAATCATTCCCCAGATGCAGGTCCGGTACCTGCATGATATCTGCCTGTTGTTGTTGTTGTTATGTGCTGTCGAGTCAGCCCTGACTCATAGTGACCCCTCCTTGGGTTTCCGAGGCAGTATCACTACGGAAGTAGGATTGCCCAACCTTCCTTCCAAGGAGTGGCTAGTGGGTTTGAACCGCCAGCCTTCTGGTTAGCAGTCAAGGGATATCTGCCTAGGTCAGTGTAAAGTGTTCTGAGAAGGCCTTGGACCTTGGCTCACAGTTCCCAACCCAAACCATCCCATTAGAAGACAAAGACCTAGCTCTTCAGCCTCAAGCATTTTCTCAACGGTTTCATCCTTCTCCAAAAGGACCAGACCAACATGTGTCCATTGTTTGTAATATTCTTCTAATAGGAGGAGTACCTTCACTATAAATCCTGGGAGAAGGAACTCTTTTCCGTGCAAGTGGTGCCTGGAGACTCTAACATGGTTTTTCTGGAGATGTTCTCAGAGGAGGTTCTTAGTTGGCTGATAGTATCCATATACAAAGCTGCAAGTCTATGTGGCAAGATGGGAAAGTTCAAGGAACTGCATTATAGCTAGCAGTCCCAGGAGTTGCAGTCTGGTCCAGTCCTTCCTAGGCCCACCCTTGATGCTGGTCTGGGACACTGACTCATTTGCTTATATGACACACAGTAATGAAGCTGAATTTAGCAAGTTACACAGCCTTCTAGAAAGAGGAGGAGGTGCAATGGTCCCCACGAACATTTTTTGTTTCCACACTGTGCCTTCTAAAAGGCCTTGTCTCTGGGGCCAGGCATTGGATTTGGACCACAAGGAGAAGGAAGACAGACAGAAGTCACTGAGTCTTGCTAAAGAAGCTCGGGGGGAAGCTGATAAACAACTCTACTTCCACAGTGATACTGCCTCGGAAAGCCCAGGAGGGGTCACTATGAGTCGAATCTGACTCTATGCCAGTGAGTTTGGTTTGGTTTTGGTGTCTTCCTCTGGATTTGCTTCTACTATACTATTTCTGGTATGCTTGACACTTGGAAATCCCACTTTCCCTCACACCCCACACCCCTTCAGCACAAGTAAACATGAAATGAATTCCCAGAAACAAGGGAGTCAACTTGCACAGGGTGTATTGCCATAGGTGGCCTCCCCAGTGTCCACTGGCAGCAGGAATCAAGGTTGGGTTTTCTTATGCTGGCCCCATAGAATGAGTTGGAAAGTTTTAACTCCTGTTCAAGGAGGAAAAGTTTGTGTGGAATCAGTAGGAACCTTTTTTTTTTCCTTAACTATTGGTGGAAATTGCCAAGGAAGGTATTAGGGCCTGGAGTTTACTTCATGGGAAGGCTTTTAACTATACATTCAATTTTAAAAATATGTAAAACTCTTCAGATTATCTATTTCTTCTTCAGTGGGCCTATGTAGTTTGCATATTTCAAAGAATATGTACGTACTACTTATGTTGCCCAATTTATTGGCGTAAGTTTGCCCACAATATTCCCTAGCAAACCCATTGCCACTGAGTCACTTCTGACTCATAACGACCCTATAGGACAGTGTAGAACTGCCCCTTAAGGTTTAATCCAAGACTGTAATCTTCATGGGATTGGGAGCTCTGGTAGCATAGTGGCTAAGACACTTGCCTGCTAACCAGACGGCTGGCGGTTCAAACCCACCAGCCACTCCTCGGAAGGAAGGTTGGGCAATCCTACTTCCATAGAGATATCACCTTGAAAACCCAAGGAGGGGTCACTATGAGTCAGAACCAACTTGATGGCAATGAGTTTTTTTTTTTTTTTTTTAATTAATCTTCATGGAAGCAGACTGCCACATCTTTGTCCTACAGAGCAGCTAGTGAGTTTGAACCACCAGCCTTTTGTTTAGCAGCAAAATACCTTTAACCAATATACCACCGAGGTCCTTTGATTACTGATATAGTTGTGTTTAAATTCACCATCTTGCTGTTTATTTTATCCTTGCTACATTTGTTCTCTGTTCACCATTTCCTTTTTTTACTCCCTCCTTTTAGATTTACTGAATATTTTTATGATTTCATTTAATTTCCTTTGTCAGTATAAAATCATATTTAGTCAGTATAATTTTTAAGGATTGTTTTGTGATTCAGTATTTATGTCTAAGTCACCATGCTCTGTGTTTAAGCAATATTATGTCATCTCCCATGTAGTACAAGACCCTTAAAATAGTTTTACTTCCATTTCTCCAGCCATTGTGCCATTATTGTCATACATTTTATTTCTATATATGTTAGAAAATCAATAGTACTGTTAACATTTTTGTTTTAACAATTCAATTTTCCTCTAAAGAGATGCTAAAGAAAAGAATAACGCCTTTTGTACTCATCCACATATTTGCCATTTCCAAGCTCTTTATTCACTTGTATGGATATAAGTTTCCATCTAATATCATTTTTCTTCTGCTTAAAGTACTTCCTTTAACATGTCTTGTGTTGTGTGTGATGAATTCTAAAGCCTTTTGTATGTCTGACTAAGTTTTAATTTAGCCCCTTCATTTTTTAAATACGTTGTTGCTAGATATAGAATTCTAGGTGGACTGTTTTCTTTCAATACTTTAAAAGATGTTGCTTCACCTTCTTCTGGTTTACACTGTTTCCAAGAAGTCAGCTATCATCTCATCTTTGTTTCTTTGTAACTTTTTTCCTTTCTGGCTGCTTTGAAGATTTCCTCTTTACCACTTAAAGCAATTTGATAATAAAATGCGTTGGTGTAGATTTCTTTATGTTTCTTTTGCCTGAGGTTTGTTGAACTTCTGAAATCTGAGATTTTCATTAAATTTTGGAAGATTTCAGTCATTATTACCTCAGTTTTTTTTTTTTTTTTTCCCTGTCTGCTCACTCTTTCTTCTCTTTCAGAAACTCCAAATACGTATACATGTAGGCAGGTTAATATTTTTCATTATTTTTGCTCTGTGTGTCAGTTTGGGTATGTTTTATTGCTCCATTGCTATATATTCAAGTTTACTTTTCCTTTTTGCTATTAATCTCTCCTGGTATATTTTTTATGTCAGAATTTTTTTTTCTTTATCTAGAAGTTGAATTTAGTTCTTTTTCTATACCATTCATTTCTTTTCTTTCTTTTTTTTAACATGCTCATTCTTTACTGTACCTTCTCAGACATTTATTGTAACATTTATCATACTTGCCCCTACATTTATCATTAGTGCCATTTCCGGGTGTATTACTACTGACTTTTTCATCTTTGTGTATCATATTTTCATATTTCTTTATGTACCTGTTAGTTTTTTTTAATTGAATGCCAGAAATTTTGAATTTTACCTTGTTGGATGCTGGATATTTTTATGTTCTTATAAATGTTCTGAAGCTTTGTTCTGGAATGAACTTGAGTTATTAGAAACAAGTTAATCCTGTTGAGGTTTCATTTAAAGCTTTATTAGACAGAACAGAGAAGCCTTTAGTTATTGTTAATTTTTCTACACCACTAACCTAATACACTTGTGTTAATTCTTACCAATGTCCTTGAATTGCAATGTATGTCCACTTTGGCTGGTGGGAACACTGACTATTCCTGATCCTATATGGGCCCCAAAGAGTATGCTCTCTACTCCTTCCAGGTTCTTCCACTCTTAAACTCAGGTTGCTTTCTCACATGCATTCACTGAGCAGTTCTGGAGGTATTCCCTGTAACTGTCCAGAGCTCTCACTCTGTGCCATTCTTTCCTATCTGGTATTTTCCCCTGGGAACTTAACTGCCTTGATTCCTCCACACTTCCAGCTCTGTCTTCTCAACTCAGGGACACAACATCACTCTGCCTGAGTTTCTTCTATTTGCACTGTAGCCTAGAAACTATCCAGGCAGTAAGTGGAGGGGCGCCTATGCATTTATTTCACCTTTGTTTTCCTTAAGGATCACTGTTCTCTGTTGTCTGATGCCTAATGTCTGAAAATCATTGTTTGATAAGTGTTGTCTAATTTTTAGCAGTTTCAGGTAAAGATTAGATATGATCCTTGTTACTTCATCTTTACTACAGCAGAAATTTTGAGATGCTCAATTTCGCTTGAAAATGGTTTTTCTGAACTTGTTTGTGTCTAGGAGGCAGGTACATTCTTCCAGAGACTAGTATATTTGCCTCTGTAAACAAAAGAAAGCATTAAGAATGTAGAGCTACTTTAAAATTAGTTGAATATTAAGAACTTCAAATATATGCTGCAAATATGTTTAAACACATTGTTGCTACAGCTTAACAGATATTTCTTTTTTCCTGCCTCTGCTCAAAATCAGGGCAACTATACTCCCTTGAGGCCAAAGGCATGAGTATATTTGTTTTAGCTTTATCCTTTCATTGAAGTCCCCAGCTCAGTGTTTGAGAATTATTTCTTAGATTTCCTTCCTTGGGTGGGCCCTGGACCCTAGAGGATGTAAAAATTGCTGAAGTTTCCAGCTTTGACATATACCCTCAGGCATATACAGTTTCAATATTTCTCTTGCTGCGATACAGTTGATCTGTTGAATTATTATTGCATAACACACCATCAAAAGTCTAGGATTAAAAACAACAATAATTTTATTTTGACCCAAAATTCTGTGAGTCAAGAAATTAGACAGGACTCAACCAGAAGGGTTTGTTTGTTCCATGATTTCAGGGTCTGAGCTGGGAACACCGAACTACTAGAGAATGACTCAAATGGCTGGAGGTTGGAGTCATCTTCTGATTGTGGTACCTAGAATGGGACGTCCTAAAAGCTAGGTTATATGTAGCTGGCACTCTTGACAGGAGGGCCTACACATAGCCTCTTACTGTGGTTTGAAATTATCACAGCCTGGTAAGACTGGTAAGGTCACACTGCAGAAGATCTATGGGATGGGACATACTGTTGTGGCCGTTTTTAGAAAATAATATTTTCTACCCATCCCACACTGTCGTTGAGTCAATTCTGACTCATAGCAACCCTAAAGGATGGAGTAGAACTACCCTATAGGATCTCAAAGGGTGTAATCTTTCTCTACTGCAGAGTGGCTCACAGGTTCATGGGTTCATGCTGCTGGCCTTTTGGTTAGCAGCCCATCACTTTAACCACTGCATCATCAAGGGTCCTTTTATTCTCTACATTTATATTTATGTCTAAAAAAGAAGTCTTTCCGTCTCACCAGCTCTTTGGAGATTATATATATACATATATATAATCTCTAGCATTTTTAGTTGTTTTCAAAATGAAGAAGTCAACATAAAAAATTCCAGAGTCAATGTGGCTAGTTGACCCAACCATGTTACCAATATGTAACTCAACTTTCATACATATTTTAGAATCCAGCTGTCAAGTTTCATAAAAATCTTGGCAGCATGTTACTTCATGTTGCACTGATATTCATTATTGCTTTGTAGATTTCTTTGCAAAATTGAGTGCTCTTACCTTTGAACATACACATGATCTTTTTATATAAATTTGTATAATATTTTCCATTCGGATCAGACATATTTCCCTTTTTTTTTTTTTGAGGGAAGTATTCTAGTTTTGTGCTTTTGTGAATATCTACTTTGTGCTACTATATTTTTTAATTGCTTACTACTGGTTTATGGGAAAGCTAATGTTTAAATAATAAATATAGATATACATATAGATATAGAGATCTTTACCCACTCATTTAGCTTGCTTTGATTTCTTTATTATTGCAAAGTTTGCGGATTGCCTTGGAATTTGGAATAATGTATGTACCACTTTATTCTCATAATTGCATTAATTAGAGCCTCCAATCTGATGAAGAATATCAGTGATAAAAGGAATCTTCATCTTCTTGTGGATTATATTTTGAAATAGTTCTAATACTCCACCATTATATATGATGTTTGCTTATATTTCTGATACTTTATTAAGGTAAAGATATTCTATTCTAGACATGTTTTACTCTAGATTATTTACTTATTCTTTACTATGAATGGATATTCATTTCTATTAAATGCTCATCACTATGCATTGAATGAACAAATGGCTTTTTAGTTTGTTAGACTAACATGGGAATATATTTAATACTAGGAAAAACATTAGTTTTTATATCTTTTTAAAATGTGCTTTTCAATTTGACTTGATTATTTGATATAATCTTACAATTATTTTATAAACACAGTTGACTCTGTGTGTGTGTGACTGTGTGTGTTTGCTGTTATTGTCCACTTTTGGAAACTATTGAGTATACTTGCTTCGTAGAATGAATTAAGTAGTTTCTCCTCATTTTCTTTCCTATGAGAATTCTTGCACAAGATGGGAAATTATTTATATCTTAAAGACTTGGCAGAACCTACTATCTGAGTCTGGTACTGCTTTACTTTCTTCTGTGGTTAAAGGTCTAATTCAGTTGTTCTACTTTCTCTTGAACATACTTTGAAATTCACATTTTCCTAGAAGCATATACATTTTACATAGGTTTTTAAATTTATGATATAACATTGTACATTCTCTTATTTTAACTTTACTTAGTAAATATAATATTTTCACTTTGGATTCCTAATGTTTTTCTCCCATTTCTAGTAACCATACTTTCAAATTTATATGTGTGTGTGTATATGTGTGTGTGTAAAAATAAATAAATAAATATATATATATATAATGTATAACAAATTATGTATTTCGATATATAAATTATATATATTGCTTGCTTTTGGCTTTTGTTGATCAGCATGAGAATTTTTAAAATTTTATTTTTTATTTCATTAATATCTCTTTTCATTTTTATCTACTAATTACTTCCTTCTTTTTTGGTGTATGTATCTTATTTTCTTGTAACACATTCAATGAATATGGCCCATATAATATGAGTTTGTAGAGTTATATTGAGATTACTTCCATGGTTTGGTACATGATCAATTGCTGTTTTGTTTTTCTTCTGGTTTCCCATCTGTGCTTAAATGCTCTGTTGAATACCAGTTTCTAGAAAATTCTACGTACATATACAAGATATGATTTTTAATTTTATTATACAAATATATTATATCCTTATTTTTATATCAATTCACGAAATCAAGTTTCTAAAGTGTGTATTTGAGTTTCTCACTGTGATTGTGGATTTATCAATTTTTTAATATTGTGTTTCACTTTAACTGTTTTATGCATGTGAGAACTGGACAATGAATAGCAAAGACCAAAGAATTGTTGCCTTTGAATGATGCCTTTGTATTTGGAAATACATTGCTAAAAATATCATTGTTTTCAATTAGCATAAATATACATTTTTTGTTTTGTTTTTCATGCTCTTTATTGTAAATACTGTTTAGTCTAATATTAATTGTTCTTGTGGTAGATGCTGTTGAGTCAGTTCTGACTTGAGCCATCCTACATGCAACAAACGGAGCACTGTCCAGTCCTGCACTATCCTTACAATCCTTGCTATACTTGAGCCAATCCTTGCAGCCAGAGTATCAACCCATCTCCTTGAGGAAATTCCTATTTTTAGCTGCCTTTACCAAGCATGATGTCCTTCTCCAGGACTAATCCTTCCTAAATAATATATCCAAAGTACATGAGTTGAAGTCTTGCCATCTTTGCTTTATGGAGGACTTTGGTTGTATTGTGCATTCTTTTGGCAATCCATAGTATTTTCAATATTATTTCCAAATACAAAGGCATCATTCAAAGGCATCAATTCTTTGGTCTTTGTTATTCATTGTCCAGTTCTCACATGCATATGTTATTGTTATTGTTGTTGTTAGATGACAATGAGTTGGCTCCAACTCACAGCAACCCTACATACAGTAGACTGAAACACTGCCCAGTTGTGTGCCATACTCACAACCCTTGCTATACCTGAGCCTATCCTTGTAGCCACTGTGTCAATCCATTTCGTTGAGGGTCTTCGCTGTTTTCACTGACCCTCCACTTTACCCAGCATGATATCCTTCTCCAGGGAATGGTCCCTTCTGACAACATGACCAAAGTAGGTGAGAGGAAGTCTGGACATTCTTACTTCCAAGGAGAATTCCAGCCGCACTTCATCCAGGACAGATTTGTTAGTTCTTCTGCTAGTCCCTGGTACCTTCAGTATTCTTCACTAACGCCACAACTCAAAGTTATCAATTCTTCTTTGGTCGTACTTATTCGTTATCCAGTTTTCACATGCATATGATTCTATTGAAAATACCATGGATTGGATTAGGCACATCTTAGCCTTCAAAGTGGCATCTTTACTTTTTAACAATTTACAGAGGTCTTTTGCAGAAGATTTATGCAATGTACTATGTCGTTTGACTTCTTGACTGCTCCTTCCATTGCTTGATTGTAGATCCAAGTAAAATTAAATTCTTGGCAACTTCAGTCTTTCTTCATTTCTCATGATATTGCTTTTTGGTCCAATTGTAAGGATTTTGGTTTTCTTTATGTTGAATTGTAAGCTATACTGAAGGCTGTACTCTTTGGTCTTCATCAGTAAGTGTTTGATATCTTCTTTACTTTCAGCAAGCAAGATGTGGCATCTGTATATTGCAGATTGTTAGTGAGTCTTCCTCCAATCCTGATGCCACATTCTTCTTCATATAGTCCAGCTTCTCATATTTACTCAGCATACAGACTGAATAAGTATGGTGAAAGAATACAACCTTGACATGTACCTTTCTTGATTTTAAACCTTGCAACATATCCCTCCTTGTTTATTTGAACTACTGCTTCTTGGTTTATGTAAAGATTCAACATGAGTGTAATAAGTGTTCTAGAATTCCTATTCCCTACAATGTTATTCTTAATTTGTTATGATCCACATAGTCAAATGCTTTTGCATAGTCGATAAAATACAGGTAAACCTCATTCTGGTTTACAGGTAAACTCTGCTTTCAGTCAAGGGCCATCTTACATCAGAAATGATATTTTTCCTTTCATGTCCTCTTCTGAATCTGGCTTGAATTTCTGGTAATTCACTCTCGATGTGCTACTGCAACCATTTTAAAATTATCTTCAGAAAAATTTAACTTATGTATGATACTAATGATATTGTTTGATTAATTCCACAATCTGTTGCATCACCTTTCTTTGGAGTGAGCATAAATATGAATCTTTTATGGTTGGCTGGTCAGATAGCTGTCTTCCAGATATTTTGGTACAGACAAGTGACAGCTTTGCATCTGTTTGTAAAAACATCTCAAATGGTATTCTGTCAATTCCTAAAGGCTTGTTTTTCACCAATGCTTTTAATGCAACTTGGACTTCTTAATTCACTACCATCAGACCTTGATCATATGCTGCCACTCAAAATGCTTGAATGTCGACTGATTCTTTTTGGTACAGTGACTCTGTGTCTTCCTTCCATCTTCTTATGATGCTTCCTATGTTGTTCAGTGTCTTGCCAATACAATCCTTCAGTACTGCAACTTGAGGCTTGAATTTTTCCTTCAGTTCTTTCAGCTTGCAAAATGCTAAGCATGTTCTTCCCTTTCCATTTTCTAACTCCAGGTCTTTGCACATTTTCCTATAATACTTTACTTTGTCTCCTCAAGCTGCCTTTTAAATTTTCTGTTTAGCTCTTTTACTTTGTCATTTCTTCCATTTGCGTTAGCTGCTACTCTGTGTTCAAGATTAAGTTTCAGAGTGTCTTCTGACATCCATTTTGATCTTTTCTCTCCTTCCTTCATCTGGTCTTCAGTCATTAGTGTTCAAGACAGCAAATCTATCCTTGAGATGGTCTCTAAATTCAGGTGAAATGTATTCAATGTCTCTCATGAAGTTGACATTTTCATCAGCTTCTACTTGAAGTTGCATATGAGCAGGTGTTGTTCTGTTCTGCAGTTGGCCCCTGGCCTTGTTCTGACTGATGATATTAAGCTTCTCCATTGTCTCTTTCCACAGATATAGTCAATCTTATCTGATGGGATTCATGTGTATAGCCACTGTTTATGCTGTTTGAAAAAAGTATTTGTTATGGATATGTTGTTGGTTTTGGAAAATTCTTTTAAGCACTGTCTGGGATTGTTTCTATCAGCAAGGCCATATTTTACAACTACCGATCCTTCTTTGCTTCCAACTTTTGCATTTCCATCACTGGTAATTATCAATACATCTTTATTATATGTTTGATCGATTTCACACTGCACATGTTGGTAAAAATCTTCAATTTCTTGAGTCATTGGCACTAGTGGTTGGTATGTAAATTTGAATAATGGTCATGTTAATTGATCTTCTTTGTAGACATATGCATATTATCCTGTCAATGACCCCACTGTACTTCAAGATAGATCTTGAAATGTCCTCTTTGTGAATGAATGTGAGGTATTCCTCTTCAATTTGTCATTCCTGGCATATTAGAGCACATGATTGTCCACTGCACAATGGCCAATCCCAGTCCATTTCAGCTCACTAAAGCCTAGGATGTTCAAGTGCTCCATTTCATTTTGAGGATTTCCATTTTTTTTTAGATTTATACTTCTTACTTTCCACGAAACGATTATTAGTGGATGTTTGCAGCTGTTTCTTCTCATTTCGAGTAATGCCTCACTAGCAGATGAATGTCCCAAATGTTTTATTCCATCTACTTATTAAGGTCAACTCTTCTTTTAGGAGACCGCTCTTACCCAGTTGTACTTTTAGTGCCTCTAATCTGATTAGCTCATCTTCTGGCACTATATCGCTCTATTAGTGTTCCACTGCTATTCATAAAGTTGACGCTGGCTTTTTTTTGTTTTTGTTTTTTGTTACCCAGAAGTAAATTGTCAAGTCCTCCTTCATAGTCTTAATCTGGAAGCTCTCCTGAAACCTGTCCACCATGGTTGACCTTGCTGGTATTTGAAATACTGGTTGCATAGCTCCAGCATCATAGCAACACACAAGCTACCAGAGTATCACAATTTAACAGACAAATTGTGGCTCATATTAATATCACTACACATTTAAAAAAATTTCTAGCTTATCTGTTTCAATTTCTTTTTTTTTCTTTTTCTTCACCATTTCTGTGTCATTTTGTTTTAAGTGAGATTACCTATTTCTATTGAAATCACTCTGCTTAGATCTTATAAAATTGTTCATTCTTTTAGCCCCAAAAGGAATATCTTTCTTATTTTCCAATGTACTCATGAATATTTTAAAATATTTTTACTATCTGCTCCAGGAAACTAAAACCAAAGAGGGAGAGTGAACACTTGCTTATTATACCATTTTGATCCTAGTGGATTTCTAGTATTATTTCTTTTAGTTCTACGGCTTGTTACAACATTTCAAGACTATTATTTTTCCTTATGGAAATAATAGATTTTATTGTGTATTGTGGAACATATAATGAAACTTCATTTTCAACATATCCATAAATAAGTAAATAAGGTCTTCTGTTTTTGTAAAAACCTTAGAAAAGGGAATAAATGGAGGCTAAATGGAAATGCTTAAAATTTTCAATAAGTAGTAAAAAGACATCATGAATTTTGGAAACTTGGCTTCTCTTTGGTGATGTTAGAGTTCTACTAAATTAGCAATTGCATCGTTTGCAATACTACCTCACCTGGATATTTTTCTATGGAAAATATAATTTTTAGTTCAATTTCACTTAAAGAAGGAAAAGCTATATAATTGGCCCAGTATTAATTTTAGTAATGTATATGCCCTTAAATGGAAATCAGTATTTTGTGTATGGTGTATTTGTTATGGAATATTAAAATATGACTACTCTGCAAACCCAATAAAGGTTTTTGTCAGTTAGCCAAATGCTTGTGTACTAGACAAGAAAAAGTTCTTTCAGTAGCCTAACATGCACTGAATTAACTGTATGTTGTTATGTTGGAGTCTGTGCAGAATGAGGAAGAAATCATGATTGATTTCGTTTAATGCAGTTTTTTCATGCTCTTTGGATGCTTCAACATTAGCCAGAGTGATGCAAAAATAACAAACTTCTATGGCTAGTTGAGTAGATTAAGAATACTTTGGTCTTCCTTAAGTGTAGAATCAAATGTGCCAAATACCAATAGTAACTATAATAGTCTCGCTTTCATACAGCTAAGTGTGTTTTCCTCCTATGCTTTCTGAAAATGATCAGAAGTGGGATGAAATTGTTATGTGATACCTAGGCTCTTTTTTCTTCTCATAGGTGTGTGTGTGGGAGAAGAGATAGTATTTAAAATATTTTAACCGAAAAGTAAACTCCATTGCAGTCCTTCTTGAAGAGTTTAAGGGCTTACAGAATTGAATTTAAATACTAGATTATATATGATAATTTAATTTAAACTAGATTATATATGATACCTTGGGCAAGTTGTTTGATGTTTCTGGTCCTTAATAGTTTTCATCCTTAATGTAAGGATAATATTATACACTGCATGTTGCTGCTTAAAATTTAAATAAGATAACGTTTGAAATGTTATAAATGCAATGAGGCCCATGGTATGTAGGGTCTGTTTTTGTTTTTTAATTAAAATTGTCTCTATATTACTTTTATTTAATCCATAAGTGATTTAGGAGAGGAACACGGCCCATGCTCTGCAGCCCTGCCATTCTCGTCAGACCGTCCCATTGGCAGTAATCCACAGCAGACAGAAGACAAAAGCAGACACGAGATGGAGAACTTAATCTGAGCTCAAGTCAAACAAAATATTTTGGGACTACTTCTATGCACAAAGTAAATAAACAGTTATAAGAAACAACTCCCAGGTTTCAGTGATGTAACATAGTTAAGTGTATCTCTTGATGACTACACAGTTAAATGCAAGCAGTCAGTGAGCCCTATACTCCACAGATTCACTCAGGGAACCAACTCACATTCTCCATCAAACTGGAGAGGGAGGCTGTGTGATGTAATCTAACTGTGTGCCTGAGGTATAAGGGAAATAATTTGGTAGATACATAACATTGTCTCTGCCACATACGTACTTTGATCAGATACCAGAATGTTGTTGTTGTTATATGCCATCGAGTTGGCCCTGACTCATAGCGACCCCTCCTTGGGTTGCTGAGGCAGTATCACTACAGAAGTAGACTGCTCAACCTTCCTTCCGAGGAGTGGCTGGTGGTTTTGAACCTCCAGTCTTCTGGTTAGCAGTCAAGTGCCTTAGGCACTATGCTACCAGAGCTCCTATATACTAGAATAAGGGTAGAAATCCACTGAATTTTTGTTTTTAATATCCTTGCCCTAAGTTTCTTCATGTACCTCTTTTATGATCTTCAAAATAAACATCCAATTTTTACTAAACTTAAGAATAAATATGAGACTAGTTTATGATTTTATAATCAGTTCAGCTCAGCAGATCTTAGTTCATTGCTGGAGTTTTATGCTGAGTTCTTTGTAAAGTTGGTCAATTTACTCACCAATTCCAAGCTTCATTTACCTGAATGATATCTGTCTAAATCACAGCAATAGAAAGTTAAATTGAAGTAGTACATTCTCTGTATGCCCACAACTCTGTGTTAAATTAACTAATTTTAATGCAAGGACCTTTACAATATAGTATGCATATTCTAGAATCCTATGTATATAATACAATTTTGGTTTTGAATAATATTAAAATACATGAGGATAACTTCTCAAGGGAATAATCGGGATAAAAGTATATTTACTGTGGTACAAATACTGATATAGATTGATAGGTATAGATATGGATATTGATATTGTTATTGATATTGATATATAGATATGATATGTAGTTCTCAGTATTATCTTTTAATTATAAAATTATTATAATTTTTATTTTGATCTCATATTAATTTGTATTTTTAAGAATTCTTACACACAAAAAGATTAATTCTTACTGTTTTATTGTCACAAAAGGAAAGAGCGGGAAGAAAAGTATGTGGACTTCAGTTACCTGAGTGTGTGTGTAAATTTCATGCCACCTTTCTGGCATTTAAACCTAAAGGGCATTCTATTGATTCGGTATGTTTATTTTTGGTTTTGATATTAGAAAACAAAAGTCGCTATTATTTTTATGTGTTTTAGTTTGTTCAGTGACTTAACTCTTCTAAAATTATTCTGCTTCTGATGGTTCCTGTTCTACTTAATCCCCATCATTTGCTTGCATAACGCTTGTACCTTAGCAATCAGTTAAAATGCCATCTGTTCCAAGAACCTTTCCAAGATCCCCAAATTTGGGCTAGGTATCAGTTTTCTGTGTCCTTATTACACCAAAGGGTATTTCTCTCCTAGCACTTAGCAAATTTTATTAACCATGAATTTCTCAAAATCAAAGATTATTTCTTATTTAACTTATACATTTGCACACGATAAGATAAATACATGTTGCAGTAAATATTATAAAAATATCTATCTATACTTCTTCCTCAATTTGTAGTTTTAGTTCCATCCCAACCAAAATGTGGACATGACTCACTCACTTTTAAGTGGAGACATACAAAAAATATCCTAAAGTATATGTGGAAATGTAAGCAAACAAAAAGACCTAAGATATTAACTGTGTTACAGTGCAGGAATACATGGGTGAATCAGTGGAAGCGAACAGGTAGCTTATAAACAAGCCCATTATTTGTGAGAATTTCATTTAATATATGATAAAGATAATATTATAAGAGGGAGCTCTGGTGGTGTAGTGCCTAAGGCATTTGACTGCTAACCAGATGGCTGACAGTTCAAACCCCCCAGTTCCTCTTCGGAAGGAAGATTGAGCAATCTTCTTCCATAGAAATACTGCCTCAGAAACCCAAAGGGGTCGCTATGAGTCGAATTGACTCGATGGCAGTGAGTTTTGTTTTGTTTTGTTTTTATAATATAACAGCTAGTCTATAAAATATATTTTAAAGTAGTCCATTTAGAGCCACAACTCATTTCACACATCAAAATAAATCTAAATTTTTTCAAAAAGAAAAATATGGATGAAATTATGACCATCTAGGATGGTGTAGTGGTTAAGGCAATTGACTGCTAACCAAAAGGTCAGTGCTTTGAAGCCACCAGCCAGTCCATGGAAGAAAGACAAGGCAGTCTGGTTCCATAAAGATTTACAGCCTTGGAAACACAATGGGGGTCTTTATGAGTCAGAATTAACTCGATGGCAGTGAATTTTGAGAGCAAGAGAATGAAATATGGTTGACTACTTAAATAATCCAAACCACAAACAGCAAGTGCAAAAATCATCAGAGAATACATCTGACTTCATAAAAGTACTTTTTATAACCCCTCTAGTATGATAAAAAAATATATATCAGAACCTGAAAAAGCAGACAACAATATAGGGGGAAAATGACAAAAGCATTAGTAGATTTAATAAAGCATTTGTAATCACTGATTTTTTAAAGATACATTAATACTTCAATAATGAGATTATAAAAGAGAAATCCATTAAAACAATGATTAAGAATAGGATATCATTTCAATGAGATTTAGTATTGGTCAGAATGTAGTGAGATGGAAATAAGTCTGAAATCTTCAATGAAACAGTTTATTATGCTGTTTAGATTCCTTATTACAAACAAACTTCAGAAATACATTTCATAAAGATTTTCTAAGAGTTGGGAGCTTGTTTTGTCAGTTAACAACAACAACAAAAAAAGTTAATTAAATTAACCAGAACATCTGCTTCTCTAAGAATTCTAGTCAATTACGGAATTGACATTGATGCTATTTTTGCTGTGATGCTCCTTTCTCATTCCCTATAATCTTCTCTTCATGCTTTCTCTAATATTTTCTTGGTCAGTCTTGCCAAGTGTGTCTATATGATTAGTTTTCAAATTAAAGAAAAACATAAAAACACAGTTTTATTTATTACACCAGGTAGAACATGTTGTTGTCAAATAACAAATGCAGACTTTTGATAGTTCAAGCCAAAAAACAAGTAAATGTATGGCTGAGATACTATATATTGTTGTTGTTGTTGTGTGCTGTCTAGTCGGACCGACTCATAGCGACCCCTCCTTGGGTTTCCCAGGCAGTATCACTACGGAAGTAGATTGCCCAACCTTCCTTCCAAGGAGTGGCTAGTGGGTTTGAACTGCCAGCCTGCTGGTTAGCAGTCAAGTGCCTTAGGCACTACACCACCAGAGCTCCTGGGATACTGTATACCTCACAGAATTGAGAAACATAAATAGAGGTGCTCTAGGGATTTCAGAAGCAAGGGCCCTTGAACAATTTTTCAGACACTGTTAGAATAACTCAACTCCAGTTGCATCTGCCACTGGTGGAGTTTAAATTCCCCTCCAAATTTGGATTCCTGGGAGAAAAAATTCAACTCCTCACCAAATTTTTCGTTAATTCTAGTAGTTTCATTTATTTTTTAGTTTGACTCCCTCAGCTTTATAGATACGTAGAATCATTAAGCCAAAAAAAAAAAAAAAAAACACCTCACTGCCCTAGAGCTAGATTCAACTCATAGAGTCCCCTCCTTGGGTTTCTGAGGAGTTATCTCTACGAAAGTAGATTGCCCAACCTTCCTTTCGAGGAGTGGGGGAAGAAAAAGTACTTTTGTCTCTTCGAATCCAATAAACACTATTGGTTATTAATTTTTCTTATCTTTTTGAATTAGTTATTACATCAAATAATACTAAATAGCTTATGTTGTTGTTGTTGTTATGTGACGTCGAGTCAGCCCCTACTCATAGCGACCACTCCTTGGGTTTCCGAGGCAGTATCACTATGGAAGTAGATTGTCCCATCTTCCTTCCGAGGAGTGGCTGGTGGGTTTGAACTGCCAGCCTTCTGGTTAGCAGTCAAGTGCCTTAGGCACTATGCTACCAGAGCTCCCAAATAACTTATATAATTCTTATTTTATTTAATTCTTCTATTTAATTTTGTGTAAGATATTTTTCAATTTTCTGAGCATAAAACCCAAACCAAACTCACTGCTGTTGAATTGGATCCGAACTCATAGTGACCTCTCCTTGGGTTTCTGAGGCAGTATCACTATGGAAGTACATTGCCCAATCTTCCTTCCCAGGAGTGGTTGGTGGGTTTGAACCTCCAGCTTCTAGTTAGCAGTTAAATGCCTTAAACACTACACCACCTGAGCTTCTATACACTAGAAAAATGAGTAAAAGATACAAGGTGTTTCATAGTGTTAAATGTCAATGATAAAAATAAAACAGAGGGACATAGTGCTGTAGATGGGCTGATAATAAGGGTAACAGGAAGACTACAGATTCTCACTACTCAGAACGATGATTGTTATTTGTTTCCGTGAATTCATCATTTTTAACATTGAATTAGTTTCTTGCAATTTCTAATTAGAAGTTTTTAACATTAAGAATGGCTGCTAAATTTGATTAAATTCTTTCAAGCATGTACTTAAATATTCATAAGTATTTTCTCTCTTAAATTCACTGATAAGTTTAATTACATTTATAGATATAACCCATACCTGCATTCCTAGAATAAGCTACATTTTATCAAAATGTGTGATTATTTTTAATATGCTGGATTAAATTGGCTAATATTATATTTCGAATTTTGTAGCTTTACTTGTAAGTAAAAATGGTATACATTTTTCTATTTTTTATCTTACTAAAACTTTTTGAGTTATTTCCGTCTATTTCCTATGGTCTGGAGTCATTTAAATAACACTGATATTATATCTTCTTCTATAACAAGAGTAGCTAACATTTATTTGAAGCATAATATATTACAGACTGTTCTAAACACTTTATGTATACCAACTTACTTCATTGTACTCTATTAGATAGGCATGTTAGAATCCTCATTTCACAGATGAGAAAACAGAAGCATAGAGAGGTTTATATGGTATATCTATGGTCATTAAAAAAAAAAAAAAAAACTAACTAAAACCTCACTGCCATTGAGTCGATCCCAAGTCATAGCCACCCCTCCTTGGGTTTCTGAAGTGGTATTGCTATGGAAGTATATTGCCCAGTCTTCCTTCCAAGGAGTGGCTGGTGTGTTTGAACCGCCAGCCTTCTGATCAGCCATCAAATGCCTTAGGCACTATGCCACCAGAGCTCCCATCTATGGTCATTGGATACTGGTATCTTTTTTGGGTCGGGGCCAACTCGATGGCACATAACAACAACAACAGCAATCTTTTTTGAAATGGTGATATTAGATTATCTTTTTGATTTCTTTTTGGATAATTGATCTATCCATATTTTTACTTCTTGGGTTGAATTTTTAACTTATATTTTGTTAGAAATGTATGCAATGTGTTCATTTCCTGCAATTTTTCATGTTTGTTTTCAAGAGTTGCACTTTTTTTCTTTTACAAGTCTTTTAGTGTTTCCATATCTGTGGTTATGTTTTCATTCTTATTCACATCATGCACTTTAGTCTTAATACTTTGTCTTCAGCCAGGCTCCCACAGAGATTTAACACTTTAGTCTTTCCAAAGAATGTAGTTTTTATTCTTTAACATTTTATAAATCTCAGCCTATATTCTAATCCATCTTTACAATATCTTTTGTTTTTAGTTTTCTTATTTTTACCTCTTCCCTAATTGTTCTTGCCACTTAGATTCCCCATACAATTTGAAGTACATCAGCAATGGTATAGCCCACAATGTATCCTAGCATAGTATTACATTGACACCGGAATTGTTTTACTTACAAGAATGGATGTTTTGGGTTAGTGGTCATTCTGTGCCAATGCTGAGTGCAAGATTCTTAATGCCAGAAGCTGTGTGAATGTGTGTGTGTGTGTGTGTGTGTGTGTGCATGTGTCTTTCCAATATCCAGGGCCCTCTGAACACAGGAGTCCTCTCTTGCCCAGATGTAAGAGCAGAACTGCCTAATCTAATGCAGTATAACTGAATATAAAATTGTTTACAACAATATTTACTGTTTTAACTATAAAACTCACAAATGAAAATTAATCTCTTCACTAACACAATGCAACAACTGCGACTCCTCCTTGAGTTACCAAGGTGGTATCACTATGGAAGTAGATTGCCCAACCTTCCTTCTGAGGAGGAGCTGTTGGGTTTGAACCGCCAGCCTTCTGGTTAGCAGTCAAATGCCTTAGTCACTATGCCACCAGAGCTCCCAATTTCTTTCTCATTTACATCATTCCTAGTGAATCTCTTCACTAGAAAGATGTAAATAAGAAATGTTAGTGGTGGGTGTGAGTTACATTTAAAACAGCAACTCAACTCAATGAGAAGTTTTTGGTCGAAAATTACTTATTTCTTTTTAAGAAGTGTTGGAGGACAACATCCTGGAATCTGCTTAAGTAAAAGCAAAAGTAGTTTGTGGGGGATTTAGAAGCTCCAGACTAGGAAAACATCCAAATTCACAGAGAGAAGATGCTGCTTTACTGGACAATGAGGAAGAAACATTTTTGTACAGTTGGAGCAGGAACTAAAAGGTGAAAAATCATAACTGGCTGAAACACAATCAGGGGAGTCAAAGGCAGGATATCTGAAAGTGGGAATTTAGCAGGGGTAAGGGAATAACACAAATGTAGTATTACATGATTGGTTAAGAGTATGTGATTTCAAGTGGATGTGCTTTTCCATTTATTACAGGATGGTCACAGTGTGAGGATAAAGATTTTTGCTTTGTTAGGCCTGATTCCATGTTGATAGAATAAAACTCCCTATTTTTAGTTAAGATGCCATTTCTTTAAAACTTGGCTTCAACTTTGTGTTATAATTAACGTGCTCTCTCTCTAAGTTACAGTTTTCAATCAGTTCCTGCTGCATCCTGTGATCTAAGACAGCCATCCATGTCACTAAAGTCTCCTGGGCTGGAACTTAGGCCCAGCCACCTAGGCTTTGGCAAACAACAATAAAGCCTGTTAAGCATTACCTGACTCCTGAGAAATCATGGGAAACATTCCTTTCTTAATTATCTATTGCCCTAGCTAATTTTTGGAAAAGTGTTAACTAATCATGCATACGTTCAATGTCTCTTTTTCTTTTAGTATGAGAACCCCTGATTGTAAGCACTGAGCGGAGCGGCATATTTGGAGTCATTGAAACCTTAACTGTCTCTCTTTGGTGCATCTCCTTTTTAAACTTTCTTATTCTTGAACTCTAGTGTGGCCTATAAGCTGCGCCACTCCAAGGCCAGACCCCGGCATTTTTGGGTTACAACAGGACAATGGCAGGACAGGTTTTTTAAATAACCTACTATAAAAATTGTTTTCTCAATCATATCTGCTTTTAGGGATCCATTGTAAAGATTTATCGATAATACTAGCATCAAGACCTTGCAGGTATAAACTATCACGACTTGCATCTGTTTGACCATAATGGAAAGACCCTCTGGGTATAGATTGTGATGTCCTCCATGAGCCAGATCTCAGAGAAAAAGAACTTCTCCTTTGAGATGTATGGTCAGCATTGAGGTTAAGTCAGCCTTGAGGTTAGCTCAGCATCAAGGTTGGAGGACCTGCTGCTAAAAAAGGCAGTTTTAGAATTCAACTTGGATTCTAGACTCGTATCAAGGTTTTAAAATGGAGTTCAGGCTCCCTTTCAGATAGAACTGCATTTTCAGATTGCTCTGTTTGTGTACGCCAAGTGCCTCTGGCTCTAAGCTCCGTATGGAAGGTATTGTCATAGAACAATGCAGACACTTTCAGATCTCCTTTTGGTAGAGAAGTGGTGAAGGTATGGAAAAGTGGAAATCCTAGTGATATAGGTTCTTGACTTGTGGGAAGGGAACAAGAGAAAGAAAAGAAGAAAATGAACACCAGCAAATTGCTACATGGCAAACACTGCTGCTCCTTACAAACATTTTGTCATTTAATCATTACCACAAAACTGTGAGATGGTATTTTATATATGAAGCAACTATTTTGCACCTGAAACAACTGAGAACCAGAAGTAAGAAAACTAAGTAACATAAGACCCAAGTAACAAAACTACTAATTTGTAGGGATGAGATTTAAGCCTAACCTATCTAACTCTAAAGTCTATTCTCTTAGCCACTATAGTTCTACTTGAAACTGCAGATATAGTAAAATCAATATAAATGCAAATATTGAAAGCAGAAGTGCAGTGCAGTGAATTACTTACTATGTTCCTTCTAGTCATTGTCCATCATTTTCTGATGCATTGTAAATCTTAGCTTCTGCAACTGTGGTTATGGTCTCATTTTGAAGTAAGTTGTCCAATATATTAATGATACAGTATTAAGATGGGATGTTTCTTGGGTCACAACCTTACTAAAGGGTGTGACTCAAGTCATCATGCTTAGTTTTCCTTGAGGTTATGGACTGTGTCCAATATGTATGAATGCTCTGGCAAAGTTCTTTCTCTTGCTTTGAGTTCTGTCTGTTTCATCATCTGACCTCTGGTTCTTGAAACTTGAGACAGCAGCATGTCATCTGACCTACTGATTGGGTTTGTTGGCCTGTGCAATCACATGAATGAGGAGAATCCTCCAGACTGATCCCTGACCCATAGATTTGGGTTTTGCCATAATCCACATCTGTGTGAGCCATTTCCTTGGTGTTTTGTGAGATCTGTGACACTTTAAAGTGAGTTAAAGAATCCAATGACAAGAGGGAGCATTTGAGGGGAGGAGGAGGAGTTGATTTAAGAGATGATGGACTGGTACAGCACTTTGGAAAAGTTGAAATTTTGAGATATCTTTAACCTCTGCCTCATAAGGACCTACCTTGTGCTTATCTGTCTAAAAGAAATTACTTGAGAGACTTCCAATAAGATAGCAAAATAGGTAGACAAGTTACACAGACCCTCTTCAACAAAGAAAAAAGAAACCAGTTGACAGAGATACAGAAGATAATCCTGGAGCCCTGAACTTTCAAAGGAAGTATACAGAAGTGGATTAGACACCAACTAGTGGAAAAACCTGAATGAAGACAGTGAGTATGGAGACAGATGGAGCTGCGGACTATCAGTTACTCTGATAGCACCAAGAGTCTGAATATTTCCAAGTGGTGTTGGGACTTGAAAATTGACCTAAAGATCAGCCATTGTTCCCAAGGGCTGCAGGGATGACTGTGTTGGTGGCCTATAACTAGGAAGGGAAACAGCAAAGAGGGAGATAATCTGAGCTGTGGACTTTCAGCTTTCTGGGGGTGTAGCCATTTTTATTATTTACAAGCAGCGGCCAAATTGATATTTAAAGTGACCGAGGATGCAGCCATTTTGAATGTTTACAAGTGGCTGTTTTGGATATTTAAAGTGACCAAGGGTACAGCCATTTTGCATGTTTACAAGTGGTGGCCATTTTGGATATTTAAAGTGACAGCATTCTCATTCAGGTTCCAGGGACCTAAGTATAGGCTCCATTTGCCACGGACGGCAGGGACATATGGGAGGCTGACAATGGGAAAGGAGATAGGTGGTGAGTATACAAGTTCTGCCAACTAGTGAATAGAGAAGCACAGTACCTTGCTTATGTAGAGAACATCCAAAGAAAACAAAAATTGTAGGAAAATCACTCCAATATAAATCACCAATTAAACACAAACACAAAAATATCACAATGTATTGGAGACAATAGAGCATCACAGTCCACACAGAGAAGCAAGATAAAGAAAGAGAAACAAGGGACCAGGATACAGACCCAGAACATATCCCTGAGGAAGAAGCAGCATTGGAACTTCCTGATAAGGAATTCAAAAAAATTATATTTAGGTACCTTCAATGGAATGAGAGACAGATCAAGGAAAACATTGCAAAACTGAGGAAAACACAAAGAAAACCCCAGAACAATTTTGAAAGACAATACAAGAAAAAAAGGACAAAATACATGAAAAATTAGAAATGATACAAAATCTATACATAGAAATCCAGAAGATTAATCCTAAATTTTCAGAAACAGATAACACATTGAACTGGCAAAGGGGTAGAATTGAATCAGTAGAAAACAGAATTAGTGAGATTGAAGACAAATACTGGAATACTTCTTTCGAAATGGATCAATCAGAAAAAAAGGTCAAAACAAAATGAAGAAAGCCTAAGGTTCATGTGGGTTAGCATCAAAAGGAATAACCTATGTGTAATTAGAATTCCAGAACAGGAAGAGACAAGTTAAACAACAGAGAAAATTGTCAAAGATTTGTTGGAAGAGAATTTCCCTGGTATAATGCCACTCCTCGGAAGGAAGATGGGGCAATCTACTTCTGTAGTGATACTGTCTCGGAAACCCAAGGAGGGGTTGCTATGAGTTGGGTCCAACTCGATGGCACATAACAACAACAACAACAACAATGAAAGATGAGACTATATCCATTCAAGAAGTCCAATGAACCCCAAAAAGGATAGACCCCAAAAGAAAATCACCAAGACATATCATTATCAAACTCATCTAAACCAAAGACAAAGAAAGAATCCTGAAAGCATCATGGGAAAAACAAAAAAGTTACCTAAAAGGGGCAACCATTAAGACTAAGCTTGGATTTCTCGGCTGTAACCATGTAAGTGAGAACACAATGGGTATATACAAAAGCCTGAAAAAAAAAATTTCCAACCAAGAATTATATACCAAAAACCAAACTCATTGTCGTCAAGTTGGATCGGACTCATAGCCGCCCTTCCTTGGGTTTCTGAGGAGGTATCACTACCGAAGTAGATTGCTCACCCTTCCTCCCAAGGAGTGGCTGTTGGATATGCAGTAAAATTGTCCCTGGAATATGATGGTGAAATCAGGATGTTTCCAGATAAACAGAAATTAAAGGAATTTGTTAAAACCAGACCAACCTTACAAAAGATGCTAAAGGGAGTCTTTTGGACAGCAAACCAGCAGCAGCAAATAATAACTGACCATTGACACACATGATAGCATAATCCAGAAACCAACCCAGTTATGGAGGTATCCAAGTAAATAAGCCTACAAGATTGTTGATAGCAACCAGAGACATCAGTTGACAAATGAGGACAACTCTGGTAGCATAGTGCTTAAGGCACATGACTGCTCATCAGAAGGCTGGTGGTTCAAACTCACCAGCCACTCCTTGGAAGGAAGATGAAGCAATCTACTGCCATAGTGATACCTTCTCAGAAACCCAAGGAGGGGTCGCTATGAGTCAGGTCTGACTCGAGGGCACATAAAAACAACAACAACAAACCAAGAAAAGGGAAAAAAATGTGTAGTTACAGAACTTCTAAATGGTAGGGAAGTCAAGACAACTGCAAGATAGAATGGACTGTTCTAACCTTGGGAAGAAAATTATAAATCACAGGGTAATCACAAAGAAAAATGATAAACCTTCACAGTAAGATAAAAAAGAGGAGCAGTACAAATATTTAGCAAATACTAAAACAATAGCAAAAAAGGAAGTGATAATATGATTCATAAACAAAAGGAGCTCAGCACAGAAAATTATATGGAACAAAGAAATCAGCAACACCATGAAAAAGCACATAACAAAATTACAGCAACAAATTCATGTTGTTGTTGTTGTTGTTAAGTGCCGTCGAGTCATTTCTGACCCATAGCGACCCCATGCACAGCAGAACGAAACACTGCCCGATCCTGCGCCAGCCCCACAATCCCTGCTATACTTGAGCCCATCATCACAGCCAC
>NW_006921809.1:5264144-5283152 GCF_000298275.1 Orycteropus afer afer
CATAGTGCCTAAGGCACTTGACTGCTAACCAGAAGGCTGGCGGTTCAAACCCACCAGCCACTCCTCGGAAGGAAGGTTGGGCAATCCTACTTCCGTAGCGATACTGCCTCGGAAACCCAAGGAGAGGGGTTGCTATGAGTCGGGGCCGATTCGACGGCAAATAACAACAACAACAAAAAATATATATATAATTGATATATATTAAACTTTGCTGAAAGGAACTTTGTTGAAAGGTACAAAGTTTTTCTCAACTATTCTTTTTGCATTAAAATGATTACCATTTTGTGTTTTGTTTCTGCCAGAAAACATCCTAAGCCTAGCAAATGACATAAAATATATACTTCTTGGTGAACAGGAAAGACAGAATGCCCAAGATTCTGTCCACATGTCAAAGGTCATAAATGTATAAACTGGAGGGAGAAATGGTAGCTGCAGTCACAAGTGGATACAGCAGCTTCATGAAAGCAAATTCTTAATTATTGCTCTGAACATCCAATACTCCCTTTGGTCATCCTCAGAAACAGTTAAGGAAAACTGAAAATACTGAAAAAATTTCCTGATCTTTGATTCTGTTGTTGTTTTGTTCTTCCACTTTAAACTAAAAGTTAGATATATTTAAAATGTTTCCAATATCTGTCTAGTGTACCAGAGCAGACAATACATCAGCAATAATCCATTATTTCCTAAAAATGTGATACATATGCTGAAGTCTTGAACTCCAATATTGTCTTGTCAATAGGTTTGGTTTCTTTACTACTAAATCTGAGAATAGAAAATATTCCTCAGTAATACAGTGCAGTAGTTTCCAAGTTTAGTATCAAGACCAGCAGCATCAACATCACTTAAGAACTTGTCAAAGACACAAATTTTAGACTTCCTGAACTCAAATACTGTTTAAACTAACTGAATCAGAAACTGTAGCTGTTGAAGCTCAGCAATTCTGTGTTTTCAGAAGGCCTCTAGGTGATTTTGATGCAGTAAATTTGAAAACTACTTGTGAAGTCGGTGTTCAATTCATATCCTTCCAATGCATATTTGAAAAGGGAACTGAAGGAAATGTCTGAGAAAGTTACACAACTTGAACTAACCAATTTGGCTTTGCTAATTTTTTCCCCAAAATTTCTGATGTACTTTGCGAGAAGTTTTCTTAGAGTTTTATATTAAGAGAACTCTTTTTTTTTCCTTAAATTTTTGTTCTGTTTTGGGTGAAAGTTTACAGAGCAAATTCACTTTTCATACAGCAGTTCACATACACTTTGTCTCATGACATTGACTGCATTTTCCTGCAATGCAACAGCTCTCTTCCCACTTCTTCCCCATAGTTACCTCTTCCCTGTGTCCTTCCCTCTCGTGTCCTGACTTCCAAGCTGTCTCCCAGTGCATACACAGCCCTTCTATTCTCCCATGTTTGATCCCTCCAAGGGATGTATCTACCAATTGTGAATGTTTAGCTCATATGCCTGTCTTTTGTTTGGCTGGAAGCCACAGGAGTGGGTTCAATTGTAGACCTGAAGGGTAGCATATTACGAGAACTCTTGAACACTTTTTAGTGGCTAAAAAGGGAGAGCAAAGCACAGTTGTGTCCAATATTACATGTTCAAAGAAACTCTAATTAAAGAGCAAACATGTTTACTAAATAAGGCCTTATTGAGTAACACTTTGACCATGTGGCTGGGCTTTCAACCAATTAGAAAAGAATTGTCATTGTTTAAGCATCTTTCATAGTAGATGCTGAGATTCTTGTGATTGGGAACCATGCCCCTCTGACCTATGTCAGCTATAGAGCCTGCCACACAGTGTGTAGTCAATAAATGTTCATGGAAGGAAGAGAGGAAGGAAAGAAGGTAAAAAGGAGGGGGAAAAAGGAAAGGGAAAAGGAATTAAAATAGGGTTTTTAGGCAACCAAATCAATTATTATTTTATTCTGGTACATGAATTCTGTTTCAAATACTGTGGTCCATGAAGTAGAAGCAGCTCTCAAATTACTCAACATATAATAAAACTAGAGAATATAAATATGAGGTTGAGCAGATGCTATCAGTGTTTATTGGTGCCAATTTTTACATAGCCTTTTTAAACATTGTTCATGAAGTTTTCCTATGTGTTTTTCTCCACAAAACAATCCATTTTTTCTTAAGTAATAGTAATTGCTAGCAGTCCAAAGCTAATAAACAACCCTACAATAAGTCAGTATGTGCCTATACAGAGGAAAGAGAGAGAGAGAAAGGATTACTTCAGAAAACAGATGTCAGCTTCAAGCTTCCAAGGATTTATTATAAACAGAAATGAGTAAAGAACATGAAAAATTCTTTGGCAGTGCTATTTGAATACAGAGCTAATGAAAGGCTATATTCACCATCAAATGTATGCTAACAGCCAAATTGCCAGAATATCTACTGTTTCAGAAGTGGTCTATGCCAAAACACAGACTACAATTATATGCAAAAAAAATGGTTAAACAAAATGTGAAACAGCAGGATTAACTTTCTACTGGGAAATCTGTTTCAGTATAATTGCATTCTGTTGTGACAAATAGAAAATATATGCAAATAATGAATTAGAAATCAATTTTGGATAAATAAATAATGTTACAAGAAAAAGAAATTCTAAGTAAAATTTATAAATTAGCCATTATGGTGATCCTCGTCTTCCTTTTCAATGTTCATTTCAATAAACACTTTAATAATGTAGCCTGATGATATATACATAAGCCCATTATAGCTACTTCCAAGGATGACTTTATCATTTTTAATGCCACTCGTTTTGCTATGTAAAAAAAAAAAAAACTAGGATTTTTTAAAAAGTTTATCAGTAAAATTCAATATTCTTAAAGACATAAACCTGTCTAGTAAATCTTTTAAATAAATAAAATGTTTCATGGTTCGCACTTTGGTGTGTTTTACTGGTCTGTTTGTGTGTATGCATCTATACCAACCAAATAAATGAAATAAGTGATACCATAAGAGTAAACTTTATAACTTTAATCACGTATATTTCAAATCTCAAATAGACTGTTCAGACCATAGGCTGTTTAGAAGACCCTATTGTCATACATGGTAGTGTGGGATGAGGAGATGCTACATTTATTTTAAGAGAGGGGGAAAAAGAAGTCTGTATTTCATTTGTTACACTGCTAACTTCACTTTAGGTAATTGCATTCAGCTTTATTATTGCCCAGAGCAATAACTGATTGTTAGTTATTGAAGTCTGAAATGATTTTCTCATTTCCCAGGGGAATCTAGAGATTTACATGGTGCACAGCAGTAACTAATAGATATAATCTGGTCATAACATAGCCATATAATGTGTTATTTACTTGTGGAGAACATAGATGCTCAACATTTTAACATTTTCTCAAGAAGGGTGGCATATTTTACTCAAAATATATACACATTAACTATATATACCTTTTAAAGAACATCAAAATATCAGCAAGCTGTAAAAGAAGATAATCAGAAATAATCTTTGTGAGAATTTATGAAATTATGCTTATATAGATATAAGCAATAATATATAAAGATAGTTTTTCTTTTTGTGATTTTTTAACTTTATTTTTCACTGAGAGATTTTCAAAACATATTCCATATTATTTTAAAATTCCTTTCCAGAATTCCAATATTTTCCTAAAATTTCAGCTAAATTCTGGGATTTGTCATATAATCAAACTGATATAGTAATACAATAAAAATAAATTTAGTGTATTAATGTTAGTCCGAGAATATGTTTAGTTTTTTTTTTTAATTGGTTGATTGTTTCTCCTATTAATAATTCTTAGTGGATTTGGTTTTAACTCTTCATTCAGAAAGTTAAATAAACATGAGTTTAATTTTGTTGCTTTTTAAAATTTTATTAATTTGATACTGATAGCTTGAACCCCAGATCTTAGAACCCAAACTAGCAACAATATATACATAAACCTGGGACAGTAAAGAAATAGGCAAGTTTCCACCAAAATTCTCACTTTTTCTGTATAAGATGCTACCTTTCTTAATAACATGGAACATTGATATGTTCTCAGTCTTTGCAAAATGCACATGAAATGCTAATTTATTGCATGTGATTCTTGAATAAATAAAATTCTAACGGCAGGGGCAAATGTTTTATTAAAGGAGGTTTTTCCTTTTTTTTTTTTTTTTTCCTGTCCAACTGATATTAATGTTTTATGAAGGTTTCAGAGTATTCCTCCTGGAAACATTATGGGGTCTGTACTTCTCACAAAGCAGAAGGGATTTTCACATCTTACTCCCATTAAACCTAATGAGTATTACTCACAGAACACCTTGTACATCAGAAACAAAAACATTTTGTTCCAAAATAAAAGAAAAAAAAAAAGAAATAAAAACTTGTCTGGGCTAAGCATAGAGATTTCTATTCCTCAGAACTGAACTTAGTTGCATAATGTACACTAAAAATGTACTAATTCTCTTACTAATTTGGGAAATCCTCACTGAAAACTGGTGATCTGAATGCTTCTCAGCAGAGATTTAACAACAAAGAGCTGTAGTGAGGACTCATATTACTCAGACTATAAAATATAGTGTAAGTATCATCATAAAAATTTAAACAAGACTACAGTCATCACAATAAATGAGCAAAGTACATTTTTTGCAAAGCAATGCCACTGATTTTAAGAAGTGTTGCCCATTTGCCAATTCACAAAAGGCAAACATCTTAATTTTCCATGTGGCCTGAGGAGTTGTTATCACTGAGAGTTTTCTTAAAATGAGTGGGCATTTTTCTATTCTAACCAGAAATTTCTCAGTGCAATACGTGGAAAAGTGAATATGAGATGCACATTTAGCTTCATTAACAAGTAGCTTTCTAAGCTAGACCTGAAGAAAAAGGCTTATCAATAACTTAGCAAAGTTTAATTTTAAACTTGCCAAGATCTAATGCACTGAATCTACAAAATGTACCTCACGAATGTTTCACTTTTGTGTAGAACTCAACGCAGCTTCCAAATCGCTTTCAAATTCAAGCAGAAGCAATGCCCATGCTGAGTCCTAGAGACTGGAGTCAGCCAGGCAGTGGGCCTTGGGGATAGGGCTAAGGGATGAGGAGAGTGAAGGCAAAAACAGCAGAAGCAAAGGCCCAGATGTGAGCGCATCGAAAGAACTGAAGTACAGCTAGAGCAATGATGTAACGCTAGCAAAAGAAATCTATCACAAAAGAAATAGATAAAAAACATATGCTATATTCATATGGTGTCTTACAGCAATTAGAAACAAATGTACACTGCTCAGGACAGATAGAATTTAATAACATTTATAAAATGAAAATAGCAAGCTACATAATAATATGTATCATGTAAAACATTTATATAAAGTTAAAAACAAAATGACATGGAATACATTTCATGGTTACACACATGTAAAAAATTACAAACATGGGTTGGAAGAATATGCATCAACATCAGCATAGCTATTGCGTGGGAGAGTAAATAAGGAATAGGATTTGGGATGTTTGAGAGGTACCAGTAAATGATCACTTCTCTCACTTTGGGACTAAGTGACAAATAAACAAACAAAAAAATCAAGCAAATGGAGATCAAAAAGACCAAGTCTAGACTGAAGGATGTGGCTTAGGAGGAAGCAAAATAGTCTTCTTACTTGTGAAATTTGAAGACTAAGGTGCACCTAATCAAACCCACCAGCCATTCTTCAGAAGGAAGATGAGGCAATCTACTTCCATAGGGATACTGCCTCGGAAACCCAAGGAGGGGTCGCTGTGAGTCGGGTCTGACTCAACGGCATATAACAACAACAACAACCCAAGCCATGGTGTTTTCAATCACCTTATATGCATGTGAAAGCTGGACAAAGAATAAGGAAGACCCAAGAAAAGTTGATGCTTTTGAATTGTGGTGTTGGTGAGGAATACTGAAAGTACCATGGACTGCCAGAAGAACAAATCTGTCCTGGAAGATGTGGAGCCAGAATGCTCCTCGGAGGTGAGAATGGCCAGACTTCTTCTCACCTTCTTTGATCATGTCATCAGAAGGGACCATTCCCTGAAGAGGGAGATCATGCTTGGTAAAATGGAGGGTCAGAAAGAAAGGGAAGGTCCTCAACAAGGTGGATTGACACAGTGGCTGCAACAGTGGGCTCAGGTATAGCAGGGATTGTGGAGCTGGCACAGGACTGGGCAGTGTTTCGTTAGGGGTCAGAGCCAACTCGATGGCACCTAACTACAAAAACAACAACAGTTTTGAAACCAAACATAGAGAGTTATTTACATTTTCCCAAGTAGCTCTTGACAACCACAGATCAACCCCCTCTAGGACAGAGCATCTCCTTATAAAATTAATGTTTGTTATGTTGTTAGGGAGCAGCAGTATGATCCCTATCCATGTTCCTATCTGAAGAAAGAGAGACGCTGAACGTCCAGGTCCACTTCCTTCTCCCAGCCTCACCAAGATGTATGACTCTTCCTCAGAAGAGAGGCAAGAACTTAGAATGGCCTGAAATGTTATGCCAATGGAGTCACTCCCTGTTGAAGGAAACATCAGGAGAAGTGAGTGTTTCTCCTCCAAAAGACTTTAAAATTATTTACATTCCAAATACCAACAAGATTGTCTGACTCACAGTAGATGCTGAAAAGAATACTTGTTCAATGAATGAACATCTTATTTCTTTACAAAGTGATCTGAAGAAAACATCACAGAATGTTAGCACATATTTCTTTTTGATGAAGAATATATGGGTATTATGATACTTGATGTATTTTTCTACAAGTTTGGAATGTTTTAACACAGAATATATCAGGCTGGTCATATCTTAACAGCAAAGGTAAACTAGGGACAAGTCTTGAAGGTGTTTGTGTATGAAGTAGGTTGTAAGACCAGCTGACAAAAATTTATTGACACCTCACCACTGATGAACTTTAATGAGCCTATGATCCAGTTTCTGGGTTTAGGATCATTTGGGATGGAAATGACAAGAAAGAAAAAGAAAGCTAGTGAAGGAAAAATGGTATAAACTAGGGTTCCATTTTTGTATCCTTCCAACTCTTTTCCTATCTGATGGAAAACACCTAATCATAGAAATCAGGAGTGGAGAAAAAGTGTAACTCCTCAAAGCATCTGATTTCAGATGGCAGAATTGGGATAAAAATACTGTCAAAGGAACCAGAGTCCAGTTTGTGTATGATTTAGTTTTGCTTGAAACTTCTGTTAGCCAGTATTCCAATAGTGGTAGGAGAAATATCCTTGCCATTAAAAAGAATTCTTTACCCCTCAAAGAAAAGGAAGGCAGGTTTTTATTGTTATTTATGTATTTATTTATTATAGTGATTTGGGTGAAAGTATACAGAGCAAATTTACTTTCCATACAGCAGCTCACATACAATTTGTCTCATGACAATTTTTCATAATGCAACAGCTCCCCTCCCGCTTCCTCCCCATAGTTATCTCTTCCCTGTATCCTTCCCTCCCATATCTTCCTATTGCCTGAACTGTCTCCTTATGCATACACAGCCCTTCTATTCTCCCATGATTGATCTCTCCAAGGAGTCTATCTACCTATTGTAAATATTTACCTCCTATGGCTGTCTTGTTTGGTTTAATTCTAGTCCTGAAGGGCAACTAGGGGCCATAGTCTCAGTGGTTCCATCAGGTTCTATCAGACCAGAAAACTTTGTCCTTTAAAAAAAAAAAAAAAATGAATTTGAGTTTTGTTCCACATTGCTCTCCCACTCTATCCATGATCTCCTACAAAGATCCCCCTCAGAGTGGTTGACAGTGGTAGCCAGGCACCATCTAGTTCTTCTGGTCTCATAGTCATACAGGCTGAGGATAGCATGGTGTACCAGTCACTTGGACTAATTGTTTCCATGTGTCTGTGGTTTTCTTCATTCTTCTTTGCTCTGGATGAGGAGAGACCCATAGTTGCATCTAGACAGCTGCTTGAAAGCTTTTAAGATCCCAGTTGCTACTCACCTAAGTAGGAAGTAGAGCAATGTTTTTGTGTAGTATGTTATGCCAATTGAGCTTGATATCTGCTACAACTATGGTTCCGTCTGGGTAGCTGGCTGTGGCCAAGAAGTGACTGTGGTCTTGCCCCTTGTCAGCTCTACTATATGCCTGGGAATTCTTACAGAACATACCAATACACTTGTAGAAACATTGTCTGCCAACCGTATAATGATCTTGGGCACACTCCCCCCTCCATAGACATACCTAACAGTTCAGCCAGAAGGCAGGTTTTTATAATGAAGTGAACTATGTAAGATATGTAGCACTGACTTTTTTTTTTTTTTAATCCTTGACTTCCAAGTAAACTGTTTGCATCAAGTCTCCCTTGCACTGTATTTACATAGTCAGTTTTCAGAGATTTCCAACAATACAGAGAGACACCCCCCCACACACAAACACATACACACACACAGAAACACACACATGTTCTTACTCCACTCCTGCTTTCTCTAATCCCCACACCTCAAAATGAGCCTTGCATGAGTTTAACTAGAGTCAGTTTCCATTGGGCAAGTTGGAAAACACAGAACTCCACAGTAGTAAGACCTGACCAAGGAGCCCTAGTGGTGTAATGGTTCAGTGTTTGGCTGCTAACTGAAAGGCCAGTGGTTTGAACCCACCAGCCACACCATAGGAGAAAAGACCTAGCTACCTGCACCTGTAAAGATTATATCTTAGGAAACCCTATGGGGAAGTTTTACTCTGTCATATGGGGTCACGATGAGTTGGAATCGACTCAACGGTATAAAACAACATGGCTTGACAGGACAGAGGCATTTACATTTATAAAATATGATGCTTTTAATAACAATTAAAGTTCTTAGACTTTGGGGCAGTTACAAAAATGGAGGCCATGCACTATTGATTGTATAGTGTGAGCATATGTTCTAGACTGTGGCATCTAGGAAAAGTCATAGTATTAGTAAACAACCCAGTCTTCCTAAATATCTTCAGGATCAACTTCCCTAGTTATTTCCTATTTTCTTAACTTCTTCTCTTCTTCCTGAAATTCTGATCACCTATATATTTAAAAGTTGAAATGAAAACTTTGTTTTCTCAGCAGGATCACCCAGGTAACTAAAATTTTTCTCCAAAGTCAGGATGATCTATTTCTTCAAACATGTCTCTCATAGGAGACTGTATTTAAGAGAATGGGCTCTGGGCTCAGGGTGCCTATAACAACTTCCATGCTCCAACATTCATTAGCTGTGAATTAACCTTGAGCTAATGAATTAACCTATCTATGACTTAGTTTCCTTATCCGTAAATGAGCTTGAATGATAGTTGCTAACTCATTCAGCAGGGATATTATATAAGCTAATGTAGCAAAATAATTTAGCACAGTATGTAAAGCATGTTAAGCAGTCAATATATGTTTGCTAATGGGTTATTGATATTTTAAATTATTAATAATAGTTTACATGCCTTTCCACATTTATGGTGTGTGTATTCTAAGCAATATGTAAGTAACACCAAAATACATGGAAAACAAAACACTGAATAAATAATAAATAGATTTGAGTTCATGGTCCTTAACTTTCTCTTTTAGTTATTTCAGTAAGATGACCAATTGTTTTATTCTGTCTTGACAACAAAGCTTCTGACTTATTCAATCCAGTTCGTCTTCCTGCTGAAAATTTGCATTTCCACCTTCCATATACTGAATCAGAATCTACATTTTAGCAAGGTCCTCAGGAGATTCTTATGTATACATAAGGGGATCTCTAAGAATCACTTGAGAATCTTATAGATTCTGATGAAATATATCTGGGGTGAAAATGCAAATTCTCAGCACAAATGAACCAGTTTGAGGCCCTGGTTAATAAAGCTTCAGATGGTAAATCCATACAGCCTAAAGTCTTGGTTTCATTTTATTAACTTTACATAACGTCAGATATTGACTTCTTTTTTCCCCCTGATGGTGTAATAGATGATGTACTTGCTTCTGGTTTCAGTTTTGTCTACATTCTGCTTGTTTCCTGAGAACACCGAAGCCCTTTGAGTGAGCCACCAGTTTATTGTACAAAAGAGTGTTTATGTCATGATATGACAAGAAATTGAATCACACACTGAAATGCAGCTGTAGAAGTATTAGTAATTTATTAAGTGTCCCATAGAGAGGACCCTAGGCTACAGTGTCCTCTGCATCAGTGGTGGTTGTGTTCTTCACCTCCTGACCCTGCCATCTTGGCTACAGGATTTGATGGCGTTGGCCTCCTAACTCCAGAACAGTCAAAAAGTTCTGAGAAGGTATGATGTGCAGATTTTACCTCAAAATGACACTGCTATCTGATCAGATCTTCTCTCTTGGCAGGATTGGCTCTAGGCATGTGGAGAGGTAGCTGCTAGCTGGTGGTAGAAGCAGAAGTGAAAACCTACAAAGGAAACTCAGATATGTAGAAACTGGAAGATGACTGAGGAAGGAGCAAGGCATGTGTAGCTGAGGAAGCAGTGATGTCACTTCATCATCACATTGGCTTTCAAAGGCTGCATTCCAGTCTCTACAAGGCCTGGCTGTTCTATGGTCCCTTGTTGCTGTTGTTGTTGTTGTTATGTGCTGTGGAGTCGGACCTGACTCAGAGTGACCCCCCCTTGGGTTTCCGAGGCAGTATCACTAGGGAAGTAGATTGCCCAACCTTCCTTCCTAGAAGTGACTGGTGGGTATTCTTGCTTAAAACCACTTTTTTATGGCTTTCCTTGAGGATTTCCTGTTTTCCTTATTTTTACAGATATCCTTGCTTGAGGTGATCTGAATGAATCTCTGTTCCTTGCAAACAAAAGAACCTATATAAGGACTAAAATAACACAAAAATGGTGTAGTTCTTTTGAAATTAAAATATGGACTACATTAATTCAGCTTATTAGTTACATATTTCAAAAATGAAAAGTTACATTTACAGTATTTTAATACCAGGCACTCTTTTACATTCTATAGCAAAACTTCTGCTCTTTCCTTTCCTTGCCTTGTCTATAGGGGTATCAATATATTTCCATAAACAGTACATATTTTAAGCCCTTACATGAGTATAACACATTTACATATTATATTACTATCATATCATTATCATTAATATCATATAGCAATATGGCAATGATTATTATTATAGCTTTGTTCATATTTTCATTTGTTGATGTCACCCAAATTTAAGTATCTCAATTTTTAAAAAATAACATTGTGCTTTAACCTTTCCATAAACTGTGGGACATATATTATCCACAAATATTTTCAAACTCAGGTTTCTTGGGCAACTGCTCAACCAGTTCTAATTCATTCTACCACCTGGCGGGAACCTGTAGAACTGTGTGAACCTGAAGAAACAGGCCTCCCCTTACCAACCCTACCACTACATTCTGCTTGAGATAAATGTGTCCCACATAATTGTATCAAAATCCACATTACCTCAAAAGAAAAAAATTTCCCTTGATTTCATCATGCCTTCCACTACTGAAAATATATGGTCAACAAAAATTCAAAGCATAAAATAATTAGATCATTAAAGGGGTACATTTTATATAGGAAGAGTGATTAGTCTCCTCAGCTAATAAAAAATATGTATATGAAAAATGGTATCAGGCAAACACAGTTTGAGGTTTTGCTCATTTACTATATTTTAAATCATTTTCTGATCATTATTCAAATAGCCATGGTATTTTTGTTTTTGTAATTTGGAGTGAAAAGGAATATTTTATTTTTAAATAAAATAAAATAAAAAAAACTCACACTGTCTGACTAGGTTGTTCTCCTAAATGTTCCAGTAGCACTCTGTGAATTTTTCTCTATCAATTAAATTATTTGTCAGCTTCCCTCACGAGCTTGTAAACTTTAGAAGAGAGGACCTATGGCTCCCACATTTTATATCCCATCATTAAGAATATAGTCGGGTCCAACTCGACGGCAAATAACAACAACAACAAGTATTCAATAAGTATTTGTTCATTTACTCAATAGTGGAAATAAACAGGGCATATAAAACTACATTTTAAAGACTATATTCTAAAGACTATAAATGATAAATTTACTTGTACACTTACAACAGAAACTAAATGCTTCCATTGAATATTTACTTCTTAAGTCCATGTTAGACTTGTAAGGCCTTTATACTCCAAAAACTATGAGAACAAATGGGATATTTCACTACTTTATCCCAAGAAGGGCAAAGAACTTGATCAAAATTTCTCACCAGAAGAACACATTAATAAGGAATTAAAACATCATTTGAAACCTAACATGGTGTGGACTTCCTGTGGCTATTAAGTAATTTAATTATGGAAGATAGTTGATGTTAGAGACCTTTGATACTAAAGTATTGAAAGCATAACAAAATCCGCCTTTGTGTGCCCCTTCCTCCTGTGCATTTAAATATGGAGCGCTAGAGTTGCTCTACTTCATGCTGATGGAGGTGGAAGGGGGAGACGGAGGTGGAAGCCTGCCATTGAATTTGAATTATGTAGGGAACATAGCAGTGTTGCACTCTCTTGTCAATATCTCCCTCCAGCTGGTGCTGACATAATTAGGCACATCAAGCACAGAAGAAGACATTTTAAATTCAAAGCACTGTTCCAAGTCCTGTGAGAAGCAATGAAAGGTGCCTGAAGTAATCAATAACACATGGTAAGGTGTGCAGTTCTAGTAGGTTATCCACCCACCTAAGGTCTATTATAAGACATGAAGAAGTAGAAAAGCCAAGATTTTAACTTCTTAAAGACTGGCCTTCTATAAAGAGTTTGGCTTGTTAGCGTGTATTTTCTTTTTTAAAAAATGCTTAGAGTTGTATCTTTTACCACCAGCATAAAAGCATTTCTTGAGACCAGTGATTTCAACTCCTTTGTTCTTCACTATATTCCCAGCATCTAACATGGTAGCTGCCACTGAGTAGGTTGTTGATTAACATTTGTCTAATTGAAAGAGTAAATAAATGAAGAGCCCTGGCCTTACTTTCCCTAATATAAGAAACAAGAATATATCCTACATTACGGGATTTGGGGAGCTCTGGTAGCATAGTGCCTAAGGCACTATAGTTCAAACCCACCAGCCACTCCTCAGAAGGAAGCCTGGGAAATCTACTTCCATAGTGATACCACCTCAGAAACCCAAGGAAGGGCTGTTATGAGTCGGGTTCGACTCTATGGCACATAACAACAACAACAACAACAACATGGGATTGTTTTATGGATTAAAAAAATGTTGATAAAACATCTATCACACTTGATGTTCCATTAAAGTAGGAACCATACATGATTACATAATTGCAATTATAATAGGACATATTATGTATTTCCGTTTTTATAAGCACAACTTGGGCTCTCATTCCCCACTCTCTTGCCTGCCTCTCCACTCCCTCTTCCCTCTCTCAATTCTCCTTCATTATTTTCCAACCTTCTATATCCTATACGTTTCTTTTGCAGAGCAGTTTAGCCACCATTTAAAAAATTTGTCTCCAATACCCATAGCTATAGCATCTCAGATGCCATTAAAAAGCCTTATCAAAGTATTTTCCTAAACAAAGAAAATTATGTCCCGACAAAATTTTAGTGCCAGCTGAGATTAATTTTTCACCTGTTTCAGATATGTAATTTCTACACATTCATAGAAAGCTCTATCACCATTAAAAAAGGGCACCATATAAAACAAAGTCCATAAATACCTTTCTAAGGCATGTGGAGTATATATTTGGTATGGGATCCTAAATATTAAAATGATCTATATATTAGTTTTCAAACTGCAAAGTTGAATTCTAGGGGCCCCGAAAGGAAGAGAAGTCAAATATTTGAATCCCTGTGCCCTTAAACACTACCACATTTATAGCTTAAGGAGTCCTAGTGGCACAGTGGTTAAGCACTCAGTTGCTAATTGAAAGGTCAGTGGTTCAAACCCACCAGCATGCTCCATGGGAGAAAGATGTGGCAGTCTGTTTCTGTAAAGATTTACAGCCTTGAAAACCTGATAGAACAGTTCTAATCTGTCCTTTAGCATCACTATGAGTTGGTGTTGACTCAACAGTAATGGGTTTGGTTTTGTTTTGATTTTTAATTGCTTAGCAGAGAAATGTTTTTGCTTTTGTTTTTAAATCTATGTTTTAAAAAAATAATAAAAATAAATTAAAAAAAAAAAAAGACTTGCAAATCACTAGATTAAATTAAGTGGAGAAATAATCAGGAAAGTATTACCCAATAGAAATACAGAAATTCTATGGCATAAAATCAGCAGGTAGTAGTTAGTTGCAGTAAATTTTCATCTCTTTACAGTATTCTCCAAGATGATAGAATTTAAGGCATAAGCTGGCATCATGAACTGAGCAAGTGCACATAATTTTGCAACATGTCATCTATGCGTATTACCCACCCACAATTTCAAACTGAGCAACAGAGCCAAAACTTCTGATGTGACATAAAATCATATTCCTTTTTTGTCTAATAGCTGTCAATGCAAGGAGCTCTAGTGGTGTAGTGAATAAGGCATTGGCTGCTAACCAAAATATTGATGGTTTAAACCCACCAGGCACTCTTCAGAAGAAAGATGAGGCAGTCTGCTTCTGTAAAGATTTACAGCCTTGGGAACCTTATGGGGGACCACTATGAGTTGGAATTGACTCAATGGCAGTGAGTCCGTTTTCGTTGTTGTTGTTGTTGAGCTGCTAATGCTGCTCTATGACACAAATTGCTCCTAGTGAAGAATTGTTTCACACTAACAAAAATTGGAATGAATCTTACCAGGTGAATGGTAAGATTCTTATTCTACATGTTTGGAAGGAAAATTACAATTATGATTGTAGGCTTCTCATAGCAGTTAGTGCTCTTTCAAAGAAAATAAGTGCCCAGTTTTCCTTCTGGCTATGTTTAAAAAGAAAAAGAGGGTTACAAGCATTACTGAACAGATATTCTGTGTGTGGGTCCTCTGAGAAGTAGATGCCAAAATAGGATTGATGTACAAGAGATTTACTGAGGGCACTTAGTGTGAAGAACAACGGGAGGAAGCAGTGGTCAGAGAGAGGCTTCATACCACAAAGAAAGTCTGATACCTGGGAAAGCAGAGGAGGGGAGGAAGGAGGACTGGGGAAGAAGAGTCTCGCACTGCAGCACAGGCTGAAAAAATTTGGCCAAGTGACTGGCGTCCCAAGCAGAAGACGCCCTTCAGAGGGGTCTTGTTTCCTGGCAGATAGACCTGCACTGTACCCCCATCTCCCACTGAAGCAGCATGGGGGAGCATGGCTTTAGTACAAAAGCTTGTGGTGGATCCAGAGGGGCAGCAGCAGGTCAGTCACCCATGTGCCCCCCAGCAGGAGACACGAGCAGTGTATTTCCATGGTTTTCATTTTTCAAATAAACACTTTGCTTCTTTGCTTGTTTTTGGCAAAAATACACACAATGAAACATACACCCATTCAACAATATTTACATGTACAGTTCATTGACCGTGGTTACATACCTCACATTGTGTCATCGTCCTTTCTATTTCTCTCCATATCGTTTCACTACAGTCAACTTAGACTCAGAATCAAAACCCGTCATGGTTGATTCCTACTCATAGTGCCCCTATAGGACAGAGTACAACTGTCCCATAGGGTTTCCAAGGCTGTGAATCTTTATGGAAGCTGACTGTCATATCTTTCTCCTGCTGCTGGTGTGTTCGAACCACCAACTGTTCAGTTAGCAGCGAAGAACTTCAACCACTGTGCCACCAGGGCTCCTTAACTTAAACTCTCTGCCCCTTAATGTTCTCGTCTGTGTTGCAGAGTTACTGTTGCCCATTTAATCTCACATAATTTTTAAGAGTGCAGTGTTCAAGGTGAACATTCTTTATTAAATGAGCTCAATTGTTGCTTAGTTTCAAGATGACTTTAAACTTGTTTCCAGGCAATAGACTGGGTGTTTCCAGGCAATAGACTGGGTTTTTCCAGTCTAAATGTATCCACTAAGTTGTTTTTTTCCAGAAGCACAATTGTTTTTGAAGACCTGTGAAAAATTCTAATTCTAACAGAGCAGACAATAAAATCATCTATGTTTTTTAATCGATTGAAAAACAACCTCATCTTTGTTTTCACGGCAAAATCTCCCCTTACAAATCCTAAAGTAGGGTATCTTCAGAAGTAGCACTTTGGGCTATATAGAGAATTATGTAGTTTATACTTTATAAAATGTGTTATTCCATTAATAGATTTATCCATTTAATAAGTATTGAAGTAATAAAGTAGTAAGTATCTACTCAATGGTAGGCAAAGCAGATAACATCGCTTTCCTGTCATTTCTTTCTAATCACTAAATTGTTATTATGCACAGGACATGCACTTAGCAAATTATTTTTAATCTAAAGTCTAGGATTAAAAAGAAAATAAAATAGAAGGTATTTAAAAAGTATCTGGTGAATGAATGGATGAATGGATACCAAGATCCAAAAGCCAACTTTAGTGTCATTCTGGACAATGGGATTCACAGTCACCTGGAACATTTTCAGAGGAGTCAGACTGCCCTTCAATACAATAAATGTAAATATCTCTAGAACCTTTATTCAAAATCATGTATTTTCAGTAAATAAAAAGTTGAGAACTAAAAGAGCTATGGTTGGTAAATCAATCATATATACATGATTGAATATATATATAGCAAATCAATCATACATATACATATATATATATATTTTTTTTAATTTTCTGCTTTGGGGAGATAGGTTTGGTTTCATTTTTATGAATTATTATATTTAATTTTTAAGGCTGTGTTTTAATAGCTTAATCTTTCAGGATAATATAAAACTCAGAATATAAACCACATATTTTAATGATATTTCCTTAAAACTAAAAATATATATTTTAAAAAAAGCTCAGAGTGTTTTAGCCTGACTTAAAAACATCTGATTTTCCCGTCTCCAGCTAACTCTATGGATTTATAAACTCTATTTCCAGTCAGATCATATTCTATTAAGTTTAACAAGAAAAATTAATAAAATAAAACCATAACTTTAGAAACAGATGGTGCTATGTCCTTTTTTCCAGTCATGACATATAATACAAAGGTGTTTTATAATAGTAACCCAAGCAGGAAACTATAGTGATATTATAGTTAAAAAAATAAATAAATAAAAATTCTTGTTTCTTTCTATGGGCATTTAAGAGACTAAAAGAGAGTCTGCTATCACAGTGAAAAAAAAAAAGGTAGAAAGTACTAAAATCAACCTCTACTTTTACACATACTTTCCTGAAATCTTATAAATCACCTTGTGGAACCTATTTTCCTATCCCTCCTGAGAGACCACTGAGAATTACCTACAGAGTTTGAAAAGTTGAAGGCATGTTTCAATTTGGCAGGATTTGTGCAAACCATCAGATGCTACCCAGGCTTGAGAGACAGACGTTTATTATATCATCGTCTGGCCTATTTTAGATCTTGCTATATAACTCCACACTTTTAAATAATAGAAATCATTACAGGTAATGATTAGAGGAGATCTTGATTTAATTGACCAATTTGGGAATTAAGTCTAAAGGGTTTTTAATTGTTATTTTGTAAGCTTTTAGAGTTTCTAGTTACCACTGTCAGTTCCTAAGAAATAACAAAATGCATTTTATAGTTAAAGTGAGAATATTTCCCTGTTGAAAATTGCCTGTTTTTATTATTGTAAGAATTGGTCCACTGAACTTAGCCCAGCCTCCAAGGTCTCAGCGAGAATGCTATGATTAATGAGGTAGCCATTAATGTCAGTAGATTGAACAACCAAAATCTGATTATATTAAAGTGCTTCCCAAACATTAGGGTCACATTAACAGTTTATTGAAACAAGCTGATAAAATTTAAAATGGTCATCTAATTCCCTTGGGTTCCTAATTGTTGCATGATAAATCACTCTGTAGAGAAATCTATTACAATGTTCCAAATGAGAAAATGTAATTTACTGTACCATTACTAGGGTGTTTGAAGCACTTCAGTTCTTTAACAGGAGGATTTTGCTAGAATGAGAGAAAAGGGGGAAAAAAAGTGCAGACTTTTTAAGGTTTGGCCTTGAATAAAACCTCTTAATGATAAATCTTCCAACGATAAATTGGGGAAGAAAAATGATGCATTTCATGAGCCTGCATTATGTAAAAACAAATTACATTAAAGTTCCTATGAGTCAATTACTGAAGGCTCAATGTGAATGAAACTTTATGGATGTTCATATACTCTTTAGAAGGAAATGGCTGCAGAAAGTAACTGCACCCTGTCAACTACTTGAAATATATCTTCATCATGGCAAGCTGGTCAACTTCTCTCCAGAGACTAATGTCTCTGCTTTGAGAGATCATTTTAGAGGGTCTAAGCAGAAGTGAAATCTTTGCCTTTTCAGACTTCTAGGAGCCCTGGTGATGCAGTGGTTAAAGTATCAATCCCTAAATTCAGTACTTCCAGGAATGGCCCACTGTTTCATGTATTGTTAAGTAATTGTAACCAATGTTTTCACTTATTCCTGGAAAAACCACTGGCCAAGGGATAAGAGGAGGAGATGAGCATTGCTGGGAATGTCCTGAAAAGGTGGCAATCCCAATTGTTTTGATATAACTGATGACATAATTAAAAGAAAGGCACATAAACAAATACAAATAAGGGGAAATTGTTAATGTATGCAATGTATAAGGAGAAGGAATACTGGATTTTGAAGCTCTAATTGACTTGAATTATTCAAATTCAAAGAAAAAAATGTTTCTAGGAAGTTTCCTTGACCCTCTCTCTTTCCCAACTTGGAATGGATTTTGGGTCTCTTTCCCACATTCCCTAGTTGGCTACATAAACATTTAACAGATAACTCACCAAATTGTATTGTAATATTTCATTTAAATGTTTATGTGGCCTACTAACTCTTCAAGGACTGAGTTTATATTTTCAAACAACAATGCAATCCCTGCTTGCAGTGTAGTAAATTATTTAGTGTGGCTTTTCTACCCATAAGTCTTTGTAAACTCCAAGGTGGGATTTTCTATGAGCAACTGAGGAGCTCCTGATTGCTGAAGTTGTCCACCTGGAGTATTTCTGTTGGGTGTGGCACAATACAATGTTCTGGGAGGTTCCCA
>NW_006921809.1:5283512-5287089 GCF_000298275.1 Orycteropus afer afer
CAGGAGAGAGGTGGTGGGTGTTTTGGGAGGAACAGTTGGAGAAAAGACTGGAGGGAGGCAGCATGTCTGGCCTCTCAGGAATAGGCCTTGGGCTATTGATAGTAATTCTGTCTTTCTCTTGTGGGATTAGAGGAGGTCAGAACATGTGGCCTCCTTGCCGTTTTTGCACTGCTCCTATCATAATGTGTGGTACATGTTCATGAAATGTCTATTGAAAAATAACTGGAGTGTGCTAAGTATTGATATTACAACTCTAGAATTCAGTGTTATTAACTCTAGTTTATATATGAAGCTCTCAAACACCTGATGAATAAAATCAAGGTCAAGAAATTACTAACTTGTCGTACAAGGCCACGTAGCTAATAAGGGAACAAACTACTTTGTTTTTATTTTCTTTATCTAAGTTCCATGTTCTTTCTTCCCCTTATATCAAGGCAGCTTAGTGATGATTTTATGCATTTGTTGTGTTTTTAGTTGCCATCTGGACAGCTGCAACTCTTAATGACCTTTTATATAACAGAATGCAGTGTTGCCTAGTCCTGCATCATCCTTACCCTCTTGGTATGTCGCAGCTACTGTGTCAGTCTGTCTCACTGAGAATGTCCCTCACTTTGCTGACCCTCTACTTTACCAAGCATGATGTCCTTCTCCAGCGATTGGTCCCTCCTGATGGCATGTCCTAAGTAAGCAAGAGAAAGTGTCACCATCCCGGCTTCTTTGGAGCATTCTGACTACTTCCTCCAAGACTGATTTTATGCAGTAAGAACTACATTTTCCTAGTCATTCTCCTCTCATTCACTTCTAGAAGACTGTTTCATATTTCTCTTATCTCCTCCAATCTCAATACCTCTTATTGAATTCTCACTTTTAGCTGATAATGTTATTTCTTGCAATCAGAAGAATATGTCTATATGTTTCTACCACTAAGTCATCTCATGTGTCAGTGTCTATGCCTGTAAACTCAACTTTCTCACCAGCTACAATGGTTCAACTATTCTGTCTAAGGCCAATCTCTCCACTTCTGTATAGAATCTTATCCCCATTCACGTTCTCCAGGCAGCAGCTCTTAAAATGATTTCTATCCCTTTTGAATCTTCTGCTTTTTCTTCTCTGTTGGATCATTCTCATCAGGTTACAAACATGGTATTCTTTCTTCTTTTTTTTTTTAAAGCTAAAACTTCCTATAATCCCAGGTCCCCTATCAGCTAATGGCACATTTCATCATTTTAATTTCTGAAAAAATCTTCAAGACTTATCTATACTCAGTGTTGCCCCCTCTTCACTGTACCTACTCCAGTAACACTGTCACGAGCTCCACTGATACCACCCTTGTCAAGGCCACCAATGACCTCCAGGCTGCAAACACAATGGTCAGTTATCAGAACTCATTTTTCCTGCCTCTCAACAGCATTGCATAGTTAATCACCTCCTCCACCACTTGTTCTTTGCCCCCACCTCCAACTTTCAAAGAGGCTACTCTCTCCTCCTCCACCTCATCTAGGACTTGACTCTCTTTCTCTCTTTAGGGTTACTTCCTGCCTTGCTGGATACTCTTTTTCAGTCCCGTTGATGACTTCTCTTCATCTTTCTGACCTCTAGAAATAACTCTTCTTAATACTCATTCCCTAAGTTCCCTCCAGCCTTTCCTCAGAAGGAAGATTGAGCAATCTGCTTCCATAGTGATACTGCCTCAGAAACCCAATGAGGGGTCGCTATGAGTCGCATCCAACTCTACTGCAATGAGTTTGTGTGTGTCTGCATTCTTTTTGTTTTTTGGTTGAAGTTACCTCACTCTAGTTCTACTTTTTAAATACCACCTAAAGAAGCTAAAGGCATTTGACTGCTAACCAGAAGGTGGGCAGTTCAAACCCACCAGCCACTCCATGGAAGGAAAACCCAGCAATCTACTTCCATAAAGATTTACTTCCTCAGAAACCTGATGACGGTCTCTGTGAGTCAGAATTGATTCTGTGACAGTGGGTATGGTTTTTTGGTTTTATATGCTAATGAACTTTAGCCTGTATCCATCCCTGAACTCCAAATTCTCCCGTGCTACTGGCTTCTCACCATCTCCGTGTTAATGTCCAACAGGCATCTCAAACAGAGCATGTCCACAAGAAGAAAAAAAAACCCTTAATTTCCCTTCCTAGACTTGCTTTAGGAGCTCTGGTAGCACAGTGCCTAAGGTGCTAACCAGAAGGCTGGCTGTTCAGACCCACCAGTCACTCCTCAGAAGGAAGGTTGGGCAATCTACTTCCTTAGTGATCCCCCTGGGAAACTCAGGGAGGGGTTGCTATGAGTTGTAAAAGACTCCATGGCAGTGACTTTATATCTAGATGTAGATTTCAGATTAATTCAGTCCTTCCCTAAAAAATGTTCAATGGCTTCCCAACTCCTTCAGAATAAAATCCTCAGTCCTTACTATGGCTAACAAGTTTCCACATGATTGAGCTTGCAGTTACATCCCTAGTGTTATCTTCTCTCATTCTCCTAGCTTGTATTTTCCATGCGTCAGCCTTGCCAACAGCAGGGCACATTGCTTGTTCCCTCACTTCCCTCAAGTCTTTCTCAAATTCCTTCTTATCTGAAGGCTTTTTCTTACCAATCTGCCTAAAATAACTCCCCATCACCCTGTTCCCTCAGTCTTTATTTAAAAAAATTTGCTTTCAGCATACTAGACATATAGTTACAAAATAACAATTTTCCTATTATTGTTACCTTCTCCCACCTGGTTTGAGAGCTCTAGTGACACAGTGCCTAAGGCATTTGACTGCTAACCAGAAGGCTTGTGATTCAAACTTACCAGCTACTCCTCAGAAGGAAGGTTGGGCAATCTACTTTCATAGAGATACCACCTCAGAAACCCAAGGAGGGGTCGCTAAGTCAAAATCAACTTGAGGTCAGTGAGTTTAGTTTTTTTGGTTTTTCCCACCTGAGCATAAACTCCATGAAATTAGGAAGTTCTTTTTTGTTGTTCACAGCTAAACCCCAGTTCCTTTCACAGTGTCTTGAACATTGTAGGTGCTCAATAAATAATTTTTGAATGAATAAAGTAGAGGGAACTGAATATGTTACTGACAAAAGCATATTCTGTTTTCAGAAGAGAAAGCATTTTATTAAAATTGGAACACAGAGTTCATAAGAAGTGCAGTGATCAGATTTGCATTTGAGGATGCTCACTTTGTCATTATGTGCAGAATAGATTAACTATATCAGTTTTAATGGGCAATCTATTTTTTAAAACATTTGAATTTCACCACCTCTGATGGGATGTAAATAAGCATATAATTGAAATTTATATTGATTTACACTAAGAAAGGGAAATTTTAAGTAATTAAGCATCAACTTGGCTGGGTAGCATTTCAAGCATCCTTGGTTCACGAGTTTCATCTTCTACTCTTTTTATTCTTCAAAAACCTCAAAACCTGTTGTGTTGGATTGGGTTCTCTAGAGAAACACAAAAACCAGCAAAGTATATATATATATATATTTATAGAGAGAGAAAGAGAGAGAGAGAGAAATTTATCTTAGATAAATGGCTCACAAGCGTGTAGAAGCCGACAAGTTCAAGCTGAAA
>NW_006921809.1:5292331-5299410 GCF_000298275.1 Orycteropus afer afer
ACAAGTAAAATTTTGCTGAAGATAATTCAAAAATGGTTGCAGCAGCCTATTGACAGGGAACTGCCAGCTGGCTTCAGAAGAGGATATGGAACAAGGGACATCATTGCTGATGTCAGATGGATCTTCTAACTCACTAACTCACTGCCATCAAGTTGGATCAGACTCATAGCAACCACTTTTTGGGTTTCCAAGGCGATGTCTCTATGGAAGTAGATTGCCCAATCTTCCTTCTGAGAAGTGGCTGGTGGGTTTGAACTGCTAGCCCTCTGGTTAGCAGTCAAATGCCTTAGGCACTATGCCACCAGATGGATCTTAGATGAAAGCAAATACCAGTGTTTATTGACTATGCAAAGGCATTTGATTGTGTGGATCACAACAAATGATGGATGACATAGAGAAAAATGGGAATTTCGGAACACTTAATTGTGCTCATGAGGAACCTGAACAGAGACCAAAAGGTGGTCATTCAGACAGAAAAGGGGAATACTGTGTGGTTTAAAATAAGGAAGGGCATGTGTCAGGGTGGTAGCCTTTTACCATACTTATTCAATCTGCATGCTGAGCAAATAATCTGAGAAGCTGGACTATATGTAGAAGAATGTGAAATCAGTATGGGAGGAAGACTCATTAACAATCTGTGATAAACAGATTACACAAACTCCCTTGCTGAAAGTGAAGATGACTGAAAGCACTTACTGAAGCAAGTACGAAGATTTTACCCTGAAGATCAAAGACTATGGTCTTCAGTATGGATTATATCTTAACATAAAGAAAACAAAAATCTTCCCAACTGGACCATTAAGCAACATCACAATAAATGGAGAAAAGTTTGAAATGGTCATGGATTTCATTTTACTTGTATCCACAATTACTTTCCATGGAAGCAGCAGTCAAGAAATCAAATGAGGTATTGCATTGGGCTAAGCTGCTGCAGAAGGTCTCTTTAAAGTGTTTAAGATGAAAGATGCCACTTTGAAGACTGTGGTGGTTATGTTGTGTGTCAACTTGGCTGGGCCTGGTTGAGTGACTGAGCAGCTGGTGATAATTATTTCCCATGATGAGACTGGCAATCAACTCCATGGTGGGATCTACCACAAGCAGCTGAGTAGCTGCCTTTGGGATGTGGTCTGCTTCCTGTGCATAAGGAGAAGCCTTGGGAATGGTTTCCAGCATATGGCATGCTTGGACCCTGCATGGAGCCATGTCGTGGTTCAGCAGCCTGCCATGCTCTACTGGCCTTGGGACTTACAATGGACTTGAATTAACGGCCTTCCTTCTGATTTGATAACATGGGGACTGTGCCATTTTCTTTGTTAACCTTGGGCTTTTCAGCCTCAGCAGCCAGCAGCTGTCTGAGTGAAGAGACGCGTCTAGCTCCAGTGGGCCCAGAGCTGGAGGCAGAGCTGAAGCCCAAGGCTGAGGGGCTTTCACCTAGCCCCTAGAACTTGGCACTTTGAACTTGGACTTAAAGCCTCCAAATTATAAGAATGAACTCCTGTTTGTTAGGCCATCCCATGTGTGGTATATTTCCTGTCAGAGAGGCACTAGGCACTAGGTAACCAGAACAAAGACCAAGGTGTGACTGACCCAACCCATTGTCTTTTCAATTGCCTCATATGCATGTGAAAGCTGGACAATGAATGAGGAAGACCAGAGAAGAATTGATGCATTTGAATGTTGGTGTTGGAGAAGAATATTCAATGTACAGTGGACTGCTGGAAGAAGGAATAAATCTGTCTTTGAGGAACAACAGCCAAAATGCTCCTTAGAAGCAAGGATGGTATGACTTTGCCTCCTGTACTTTGGACATATTATCAAGGGGGACCAGACCCTGGAGGACATCATCCTTTCTAAAGCAAATGCCCAGCGAACAAGAGGAAGGCTCTCAAAGAGATGTATTGATACATCTTCACCAACACTGTAATTGGCTGCAACCAACAATGGGCTCAAGCACGGAACTATTTTGAAGATGGCACAGGACTCGATAGCACCTAATAACAACAATTAACAAATGAATAATTTATTTTAAAAGTTTTAAAGCTGAGTTTTATGCTTAAATCTTTAATCTTCCTGAAATTAATTTTTATGTATTTTCCAAATGAATAACAAATTGTCCCAGCACCATTTACTCAGCCCAAATGTAGCATATACGAAGTGTCCATATATACATGTAGGAAAAAAACCCTGCCATTGCTCATAACAAGCCGATAGGACAGAAGAGAACTGACCCATAGGGTTTCCAAGGCCATAAATATCGACAGAGGAGCTCTGGTAGCATAGTGGCTAAGACACTTGCCTGCTAACCAGACGGTTCAAACCCACCAGCCACTCCTCGGAAGGAAGGTTGGGCAATCCTACTTCCGTAGTGATACTGCCTCGGAAACCCAAGGAGGGGTCGCTATGAGTCGGGGCCGACTCGATGGCAAACAACAACAGCAGCAACAAAGATTGACAGAAGCAGACTGCTTCATCTTTCTCCTGTGGAGCAGCTGGCAGGTTCAAAGGTTCAAACTGCAGACCTTTTGGTCTCTGTCTTCAAGAATTGCTAGGAAGAGTGCTTATCGTCAATGAAAACTATACAGAAATAATAATCAATAACTGCATGCAACAATATCAGTAAATCTATGGAGTCAAAGAAGTCAAACACTAAAGAGTACATGCCATATGATTCAATCTACATAAAGTTCAAAATCGGCAAAACTAATTTATGTTGTTAGAAATCAGAATAATGATTACTTTTAAGAAAGAGTAGTAACCATCAGGAAGTGAGAAAGAGGTTTCTGCTCATAGTGTTCTGATTCTTCACTGGGGCTCATCAACTCAATAACAAATTTAAAATGTTTTAATAGGTGTTTGTTATGGGCTCCCTTATTTCATTCCATTGCTTTACCTCCCACGACTGCACCAATATCAGACCTGCATTCACTACTAAACTTTAGTTAAGTTTTAGTAATGAATTAGTTGCTTTAGTAAACTTTAGTAACTTTCATAAGCCTTTATGGCCAAGAGGATGAGTTTTCCATCCTTTTATTATTTCTCAAAATTATATTAGCCAAAATAATCAAGCATTTATCCTGCCTTTTTTATACAAAATGTACTTTGCATAATTAAATAATAGATAAGAGATGTTTCTTTTTATAGATGAGTACTAGCTAATAATGAAAAAGAAATGAAAGAATTATCATTATAGCATTAGAGCACTATTTTGCAATCTCTTCTCTATTAATGAGCCTAGACATTGATCACCAATGGCTCCTAACATTTGAAAAAAAAAAAGAGGCAATGAGACATTATGCACTTCCAAATGGAAGGACACTGGGAAGCAGCCTTCCCAACAAGTAAAATTCACACCTGAGTTTGTTCAGTTTCTACATCCATTAGCAATTTACAGGAAATATACAGGGCAGAAGACTGTGCTAAAATACACCAGGGAAGGTAATTAGCAAAATCCAGATTGTGATAAACTCTATGGGACAACCTAATGAATTCAACAAATAAATTAAAAAAAAGAAAAAGAAAAACAGTTAATGGAGAGGAGATATATAGACTATCAAAAAATAAAATAAAATAAAATACCGACATATGGAACTTACTTGAATTCTGATTTTGTTAAATAAATTGCAAAATAATTATTACATTTATGAAACAGTTAGGAGCTCTGGTAGCATAGTGCCTAAGGCACTTGACTGCTAACTAGAAGGCTGGCAGTTGAAACCCACCAGCCACTCCTCGGAAGGAAGATGGGGCAATCTACTTTCATAGTGATACTGCCTTGGCAACCCAAGGAGGGGTCGCTATGAGTTGGGACTGACTGGATGGCACATAACAAAAACAACAATGAAACAGTTGGAAATTCAAACACTAAGTGGATATTAATATTGTTGTTATTGTTAGACGCCATTGAGTGGGTTCTGGCTTACAACGACCCTATGAGAAACAGAATGAAACATGCTTGGTTCTGTGCCATCCTCAGAATCACTGCTGTTTTTGAGCCCATTGCCAAGCTGCAGCGCCACTCCATCCATTTCAGGGTCTTCCTCTTTTTCACTAACCCTCTGCAATACCAAACACAATGTCCATCTTCAGGGACTGCTAACTCCTGATAACATGTACAAAGTAATTGAGACAAAGTCTCGTCATTCTCAATTCTAAGGAATATTCTGGCTGTGTTCCTTCAAAACAGATTTGTTCTTTCTTGTGGCTCTCCATGGTATATTCTTCACCAACACTGTAATTCAAAGCCATCAGTTCTTCTTTGGTTCCCTTTATTCATTGTCCAGCTTTTGCACACATATGAAACAATGAAAAATACCATGGCTTGAGTTAGGTGCACCTTAGTCTTCAAGGTGATATATATATATATTTTCTTAACACATTAAAGAGGTCTTCGGCAGTAGGTTTGTCCTACATCATTTCATTTCCTGACTGCTGCTTCCACGGGCATTGATTGTGGATCCAAGTGGAATGAAATCTTTGACAAGTTCAATATTTAATCTGTTTACCATGATACTGCTTATTGGTCAAGTTGTGAAGATTTTGGTTTTCTTTATGTTGAGGTGCAATCCACATAGTCTTTGATCTTTAATCAAGTCTTTGATCTTCATCGGTAGTGCTTGAAGTCCTCTTCACTCTCAACAAGGAAGGTTTTGTCATGTGCATATCACAGGTTATTAATGAATATTCTTTCAATCCTGATGCCCTGTTCTTCATATAGCCCAGCTTCTTGAATTATTTGCTCAGCATACAGATTGGGTTAGTATGGTGAAAGGATAAAACCCTAAACTCCTTCCTGATTTTAAACCATGCAGTATCCCCTTGTTCTGTTGAAGCAATTGACTGCCTCTTGATCTATATACCTACAGATTCCTCATGTGCACAATTAAGTGTTTCAGAAGTCGCATTTTTTTGAAATGTTTTCTATAATTTATTATGATCCACACAGTCAAATGCCTTTCCATAGTCAATGAAACACAGGTAAAATTCTTTCTGGTATTCTCTTTAAACCAAAGATCCAACTGACATCCACAATGATAATTCCTCATTCTATTCTCTCTTCTGAATCTGGCTTGAATTTCAGGCAGTCACTTGTTGGTGTGCTGCTTCAACCAGTTTTTAATTATCTTAGCTAAATTTTACTTGAGTATGATATTAATAATAGTGTTGGATGATATCCACATTCTGTTGGATCACCTTTCTTTAGAATGAGCACAAATATGGATCTTTTCCTGTTGGTTGGCCAGATAGCTGTCTTCTAAATTTCTTGGCATACATGAGTGAGTGTTTCCAGTGTTGCATCTGTTTGTTGAAACATCTCAACTGGTATTCCATCACTTCATTGTTGTTGTTGTTGTTAGGTGCTGTTGAGTCAGCTCCAACTTATAATTATGTACTATAGCTTATACGTATTTATATATACTTATTGCACAACAGAACAAAATACCTCCTGGTCCTGTGCCAGCCTCATAATGGTTGCTATCCCTGAACTCATTGTTGTAGCCACTGTGTCAATTCATCTCATTGAGGGTCTTCTCCTTTTTCGTTGACCCTCCATGTTACCAGGCATGATATCCTTCTCCATGGAATGGTCCCTTCTGACAACATGACCAAAGTAGGTGAGATGAAGTCAGTCCATTCTCACTTCCAAGGAACATTCGGCTGCAATTCTTCCAGGACTGATCTGTTAGTTCTTCTGCCAGTCCATGGTGCTTTCAGTATTCTTTGAGAACACCACAACTCAAAAGCATCAACTTTTCTTTGGTCTTCCTTATTCATTATCCAGCTTTCACATGCATATAATGTGATTGAAAATATCATGACTTTGGTTAGGTGCACATTGATCTTCTGAGAGACATCTTTGCTCTTCAACAGTTTTAAAGAGATCTTTTGCAGCAGATTTGCCCAGTGCAGTATGTCATCTGATTTCTTGACTGCTGCTTCCATGGATGTTGGTTGTGAAACCAAGTAATATGAAATCTTTGACAACTTCAATCTTTTCTCTGTTTATCATGATGCTGCTGGTCCATTACTTCCTGGAGTCTTGTTTTTCACCAATGGCTTCAGTGCAGCTAAGCCACCTTCATTCAGTACCATCTGTTCTTGATCATATGTTACCTTCTTAAATGGTTAAACATTGACTAATTAATCATTTTGGGAACAATGACTCTGTGTATTCCTTCCATCTTATTTTGATGCTCCCTGCATTGTTCAATAGGGAGCTCTGGTGGCACTGTGGTTAAGGGATGGGCTGCTAACCAAAAGGTCAGTGATTAAAATCCACCAGGTGCTCCTTGGGAGAAATATGAGACAGTCTGCTTCAGTAAGATTTATAACCTTAGAAACCCTATGAGGCAGTTCTACTCTGGCATACAGGGTCACTGAGTCAGAATTAACTTGGTGGCAGTGAATTTGTATTTTTGGTTTGTGTTGTTCAATATTTTGCCCATAGAATCCTTCAAAATTGCAATTTGAAGCCAGCTTTTTTCCTTGAGTTCTTTCATCTTGAGAAATGCTGAGGATTTTCTTTTCTTTTGGTTTTCTAACTCTAGGTCTTTGCATATTTCATTATGATTCTTTGCTTTCTTGAGATACCTTTTGAATTCTGTTTACTTTTTTTATGTCATCATTTCTGTCTTCACTTTAGGCACTCTCCATTCAAGTGCAAGTTTCAGAGTATCTTTTGACATTTATATTGGTCTTTTCTTTCTTCCCTTTCTTTCTAATGACCTTTATATCTCTTCATCTATGATGTCCTTGATGTCATCCCACAATTTGTCTGGTCTGTAGTCATTAATATTCAATAGATCAAATATATTCTTGAGATGTCTCTAAATTCAAGTGGGATATACTCAAGGGCATACTTTGGTTTCCACGGACTTGTTTTCATTTTCTTCGGTTTCAACTTGAATTTGTATATGAGCAATTTATGGTCTATTTCATAGTCAGCCCCTGGCCTTGACAGGTGATATTGAACTTCTCCATCATCTCTTTCCACAGATACAGTTGATTTGATTCCTGTTTATTCCATCCAGTGAGGTCTACATATATAGTTGCTGTTTATGTTGTAGGGGAAAAAAAAAAAA
>NW_006921809.1:5299765-5301280 GCF_000298275.1 Orycteropus afer afer
CAGCAACAGGCTGAAACATAGCAACGGTTGTGAGGATGGCACAGGACTGGTCAGTGTTTCATCCTGTTGTACAAGGGTTGCTATGAGTATTATCCACTGGACAAAACCCAAGAACAACATTTTGTAAGTGTATTTTGTAGAGGAGGTCTCCCTCTGCTTACTGTCTTTTACTCAAGCATATTTGTTTTTTCTAATGTATTTTTCACGTTAACTTTAGAATAATTTTGCCAACTTCCTCAGAAATAATTTGAGGTTTAATTAAGTTTTCAATTCAGCTCTGTACTAATTTTGGAAGAATTGAGATGCTATAAACATTAAACCTTTCATTCAAGAACGTGAAACATATACCTAGCCAATAAATTCTTTTTAATTGTATTAACCTTGAATGTTTTATTTGAATATTCCTTGCCAGTGTATATTTATTGTTGTAATGGAGAATGGCGGTTTTGCATAGTCGTTTGGAGCTAGGACTCTGAAGTTAGTCTGCCTAACTCCACAAATTACTAGCTATGTGCTTTGGGGCAAATAGCTTAATTTCTCTATCTTTCAATTTCTTCTCCTTTAAAATGAGAATGGTAATAATAATTATTCCTGCTTCATAAGGCTATTTTCACTGTTGTGAGAATTAAGTAAGAAAATACAGTCACTGTGCTTGACACACAGAAAGGTTCAAGAATATTATTAACTATTAGGTTACTTAGGAGCTCTGGTAGCGTAATGTCTAAGGGACTTGACTGCTAACCAGAAGGCTGGAAGTTCAAACCCACCAGCCACTCCTTGAAAGGAAGGTTGGGAAATCTACTTCTGTAGTGATACCACCTCGGAAACCCAAGGAGGGGTTGATATGAGTTGGATCTGACTTGACGGCACTGAGTTTTGTTTTTTCTATTAGATTATTTATTATATTGGGTATTGTCGTTTTGTTTCAATTTGTTGAAATGTATTTGTCAACAATAAGGTTGTTGAATTTTACCAAACAACTTCAGAATTTATTGAAATTGCAATTTGAAATATTTATGTTATGCATTGTATGAATAGATGGCTCTTTTTGCTGTTTTTGAACATTTGAAAGAACTCACCTAAATATTTAATAGTTCCATCTTCAACAGCTTCTGTTAAATTTAGGTGCTCCACTTCTTTTCCTTCAATAAATTTTAATATTTTATTCTGATAACACTGCAGCGGGGGAGATCAGAGTGAAAGAGGAGGGGAAGGCTGTTTGTAGGGTTACCATATAAATTACAGGGCACATAACAACAACAGATAAATTTTAATTTAAAATGAGCAATAATAGTGAATACCTGTGGGCTCAGGACCACAGTTACAGGGTACATCAAGTTCAATTGGCATCATATACTACACAAAACACTGTTCCACATTCTACTTTGGCAAGTAGTGACTGAGATCTTAAAAGCTTGCAAGCAGCCATCTAGATGTAATGATAGGTCTCTCCTCTTCCAGAGCTAAGAAGAATTAAGAAAACCAAAGATTCATGGAAACAATTAGTCCAAGCAA
>NW_006921809.1:5301660-5310811 GCF_000298275.1 Orycteropus afer afer
GAGAGGAAGTGGGAGGGGAGCTGTTGTTGCATTGGGGTAAATTATAGTAAATGTCATGAGACAAAATGTATGTGAACTGCTATATGGAAAGTGAATTTGCTCTGTAAACTTTCACCCAAATCACAATTAAAAAAAAAATTTAAAAAGAACTATACTATACTATATTTCATAATTTTACTATTAAGATTGAATAAAGTTAATTTTATAAATAAATAAACAAATAATTTGTTTTGCAATATGATTAAATCCAATGAGACATGTTTATACTCAAAGTTATTTTTATCTGAAAATCGTATTTAACTGTGAAAGTCTTTGAGAAATAGCAAGTGAAACCACATTCTGGAGTGGACGTTTTGGACATTGAGTCATAAACTCCTTTTAGAAATAGACTGCCCTTACACTCAATTCTTCTTTAAAGAGAAAGGAGTTAGAGTCTTCTGTTTGTTTTAGTTTTGTTTCAATACTAAAATCTTATGTCCCCACATCAGAAACAGTTATTTCATCATTACCTCGTGTTAATAAAAGGTTATCACAGAAGCTGGTACTGGGGCAAACTGTATTAGAAACAAAAGTACTGGTCAGTAGTTAGAAGAAACAATGCCAACAACAGCATCAAAAACCACAAGAGCCACTTGTAGGTGGTGTTTCATACATCTATGTACAGTTCTCACATTTTAAGTTGCACATAATGTGTTTGTCTTATTAAAAATGGAAACAAAGAGAAAGTACTTCCACCCATTAGTCTCTTTCAGGTGTTTTTCCTCTTTTTTCCACCCCCCCAACCCCCCGCAATCTGGTTTTGAATTTCCTATTTCTTTCTTGCTTTCCAGTCCTTACATCCTTTTTCCTTGAAACAAAATCAACAATAAAAAGAAAGAGCCATTAAACCAATGAAAGCATGGCTATGGTTGTTGATTTAAGTAGCACTTCATCTGAATTGGAGTTATTCTCTTAAATTAAGGAGATTATTGGTTTATCAGTTGGTTTTATATATCTCTTCTTCAACTGATGGCAGGTCACAAGTTTGAATTTTAGTCAACCATATAAAGCTATACCTTGACCTTGTATAGCCAATGAGACATTACTTGTACTAAAATAATTCTCATTCTACCCAGCCTATCCAAGTCTAGAAAGAGCTAGCAATTCAATAGGTAAGAATCACATTTATTTAAAGCAGGGTCTAGTTCTATATTTATAAAAAATTTCTCCCAGGTGTTTTTTTTTTTTTTTAAGAAAAGCATTCTTTTGCCCTCAGACCCAACTTTTCTATCCACTGGCACAGTGTACATGACTAGTAGGTTACTTGACATTCCTAAGCCTTGATTCCCTTCTTTATAACTGGAACACCCCAAATTTGGTCACACCAGAGTGTTATTAAAATTTTAAAAGTGAAAAATAGACTAATATCTTCCTTTATGAGATGTGTATATGTGTGTATGCTTTTTTAGAGGATGAACTCAAAATATTGTATAACCCTTCAGGAATATGTGACTTTTAAATATTTGTTTCTTTGAGATTTTTGTCAAAAACAGCTCATGAAAAACTATCAAAAAAAATTTCTAAGCAGTATCATTAAGGAACCTCCTTGAAAGAAATGTCCCCTTGTTTTCATTGTTCATGGAGACTGTCCAATTCTAAGTGACCCTGGTACTTAGAAAACAAGTTTTAGAGTAAGTTCTTATAGCTGCTGCAATGTCAGGTTAGCAACCATCGTCAGCAGCTGCCCTGTTGTAAGTAAAGACTCAGAGTGGATGTTTAGCCTAAATCTAGAGATCAAAAATAGTATTTTTAAGTCCATACCTTACAACCAATGTAGCAATGACATTAAAATTCCCAAAACAATTCCTCACAAAATTGCCCCAAAGAAATCTTTAATAGATTATGTTTTCAAGTCACTCTCTTCTGGGTTGCTCTGGTGGCAAAGGTTTAACACTCTTCGAGGAATTTCCATCCTCTTTTTAAAAGGCATTCTTTTTGAGCCTGACTTTTGAAATTCTGATTCAATATATCAATAAGTTGGGGTAATGCCTAAGGCACTTGACTGCTAACCAGAAGGCTGGTGGTTCAAACCCACCAGACACTCCTCGGAAGGAAGATTGGACAATCTACTTTGTAGTGATACTGTCTGGGAAACCCAAGAAGGGGTCGCTGTGAGTCAGGATAAATTTGATGGCAGTGACTTTTTTTTTTTTTTTTAATAATTGGAAGCACAGAAGAGAAGAATATTTGGTATATTGTTTTCCTAAATATTTATTTCAAATACTACCTTTTCAGTGATTTTAATCCTAATGTCATCCTTAAAATAAATCATTTTGTGTACTTCATGTGATCTTTTCAGAATGCAATAAAACAGATTGTTTTTAATGGCTGTTCCAGCAATGAAAAATATCTGTGTTAGGTAGAAACAACAAATTGATGCTTTTTCAATTCCTTTTAATGGCACGAGGATCTTTGCAACCTGCTGTGAAAAATATTCTCTTAATGATAGGCCTGTGGCACAACTTAAGGAGTCATCAAGAAATAAATGCGCCGCTGTCTGGTTGGCAGCTTGGTGTCCCTTAATTGAAGTGTTATAAGATTCTGTGCAGAGGAAAGCCTCCAGGGTTTCGTAGCTAAATGGCACGGACACCTCTGATGAGACATGCAGATGAAGATGTGTCAATACAATCTTCACCAATTTGCTGTAATAGCAGGGACTGATTAATTTTATAACCACGGGTGCTTCTATTAGCTAACCTAAGGAATGATTTAGACTTTATTAAGCGACTTACTTCTATCTTTCTTTCACGAGATGACTGCAACATAGTTTATCTGTGAGTGCTACACTGTGGCACATTTTCTAATAAGGATTCTAAATTTATTATTAAAGAAAGGGATCATGAGTTTGCCTTGGCTTATAGGAAGCTTAGTCATAGCAACTTTTTGTGATGTGCTCTGTTTCAAATGCACTTCAACAAACTCAAAGATTCTCAAAAATAAAGTAACTTCTTATTTGCAGCAATTGAGTTGCCAACTCTTCTATGCATTTTTAATGTGCAAAAAATTGAAGTAACTGAATCAAAGGTATGTGGTTGTGTATTTTTATCTTTTTCTTGATATAAAATTGCTTTAATATTTTATCATAATTGCCCTTGGACATCTAACATCATTTGGTTACACATAATCAACTAATGCTTTATATTTTAGGGCTTTGTTCAATAAAAAATTAATTATCATGCATGGGTGGGCAATGTATTTGGAGATTGAGCTACAAGATTTTATGCATAAAACAGGCTCCAGTTTATATATTGAAACCAAAATTGCTGTAGCATTCACAGTGCAATAAAAATCAGATACAAAGACTCATTTAAAACTTCTTAAATGTGAGCTTGGGGACACACCTTTCTATTTTTTTAAAACTATAAAAAGAAATGAACCTGCATTTAATATAAGCTGCATTTCCAGTAAATTTATTTTTTTAAAAAAAGGACTGGAAATCCATTAAAAGCCATTTTATTCCATATGCAGGCTATGCAGTGAGGCCATTATTAGTACTTAATACTATTATAAAGGTTGGTATTGTAAAATGCCTATGATATGAGATGCAATATTCAATAAATTACAGTCCACATCCTTCTCTCAGGGCCAGAGAGTGTTTGTAAATATTCTTTGCAGAGAAGAACAGACACTTTTCTGTCCCACTCTAATTTTCTCTTCTTCTGGGATCATGTTAGGCTGTAGAGAGCGAATAATGCCAGTGGAGCTGAAGAGATTTGCATTCTCAAAATTTACCAAATTTCCTTACAATAAGAACTATCATTTGCAGCCAAAATATATTGAATATCTTAGGTCTAATCTAAAATGGAGAAATGTTATGATTATGATGTATCCAATTGATCCCTTCATAAATATTGTGAAGCCTTGTTTTGGTTACTTCATGCCACTCTAACAGAAATACTATAGGTGGATGGGTTTAACAAACAGGAGTTTATTCTCTTACAGTTTTGGAGGCTAGACATCTGAGTTCAAAGTGCCAGGCTCTAGGGGCTGAGTGAAAGCCCCTCGACTTTGGGCTTCAGGTCTGCCTCTTGCCCCTGGCCCTCTGGAGCTAGAGGTGTCTCTTTACTCAGGCAGGTACTTCTCTTCACTCAGGCAGATGCTGGCGGAAGCCTACAAGCCCAAGGTCGACAAATAGAATGGTACAGTCTCAATATTACCAAACAGCATGGCAGGCCACTAGTTCAAGTCTAGAGACAGTCCAAGATCATCAGGAAACATGGCAGGCTGCTAAATGAAGATTTGGCTATATGCAGGGCCCAAGCGTGCCACAAAGCTTCAGACCATTCCCAAAGCTTCCCCTTATATAGTGGAAGAAGACTACATCCCTACAACAGCTACTCAGCAGCATGCGGCAGATTCTACCACGGAGTTGATTGTCAGTCTCATCATGGGGAATAACTTCAACCAGCTGCTCAGCCACTCAAAACCAGGCCCGGGCAAGCTGACACATAACTTTAACCCCCACATCTCTATTTTTATTATGATGCTGGTAGCAGTTTTATAATATAAGTTAAATGGACAACTTCTACCCTCTGACAATATAGGAAAGAAAGAAAAAAAAAATCATGTAACTGAGCAATTCAGATAATAAGTCAATAAACAGGAAATTAAATACATTATCTAAGTAACATTCAAACACTATCTTCAAATGTTCTGGATTCCATCCCTAATTTAGTGAAAGTGTGTTCTATTAGGAATTGAGGGATTGGATTCAAGTTCACCTTGTTATTACGGAGCTATATAATCTTTACCAAACTTCTAAACTTATTTGGGTAGTTGGAGTTAGATTACCTTTGGGGTTGTACTTAATGCTACCATTTTATGTATAATAAATGAAGATTAAGGTATGATGAGCACTTTGAAATCATAAGTAATTTAGTAAAAACCAAACTTGCAGTTCCAAAAGTACTGGAGAGTTCTATCCTCTAATGGAGTCCCTGGGTGGTGTAATTAGTTAAGCACTTGAATATTAGTCAAAAAGTTGGGAGTTTGAACTCAGCCAGAGGTGCCTGAGAAGACAGGCCTGATGAGCTACTTCTATAAGGTCACAGCCTTGAAAATCCTATGGGGCTGTGGTTCTACTCTGTCACAAATGGGGTAGCCATAAATTGGAATCGACCCGATGGTAGCTAACAGCAGCAAAGAAGATCACAGATTCAGGGCATCTGTTGCCCATGGCTACAAAGATTATAAGAGTGAAGAAAAAAAGTAGTAGCAGATATGTGATTAGTTACTGTATTCATATTTCAGGTGGGGATCCATGGAGCAATTTCTATGTAATTGCTAGAGCCGAAGAATGGGTAGACATTGGAGGCCACACAAAACCCACACCAGTAAGTTAGCAATGGTGACACAGGTGACAAGTAAGGAATGGCAATGCTTATAAGAATCTGAGCATTTCTGATCCTTTTCTTTCTTAATATTTTTGAAATTCATCTTAGAATGCCAAACCCCTCTAATGTTATCACTTATTTTGAAAATGATGAATCAAACTGTTTAAAAGGATTGAATAAAATGCAATCAGAAACGTTAAGTGTTTAGAATTTGCTTAAACAAAAGTTTGAAACTTGTAGAAAGGATAAAAATGATTGAGGTTTTTGTGAAGATTCCAAGCCATATGATTGAGATTTAATAGAAGAAGGTAGAAATACAATCAGTGATATTACAACATTTTCGATTGTATAACTCCATCAAAAATAAGTGGTGGCACACATTCAGAATATATGGATATTTATTTATAAATTACACACATGTACTTTTGAGCCAGTATATTTTGATTATTATAATACATTTATTAAAGGGGATTTTTAAAGAATGAAGCAAAAATAAATCTGAATAGTAGCACAGATATTTTCTTCTTTACTTTAATGACTCATCTTGCATAGTCTCCTGGCATGCCAACATTCCATTATGGAAGTTCCTAAAAAAATTCTCCCAGAATGAAATGAAAGTTCATGAAAAGGAAAACCAAGAGAAAATACTGAAGAAAGAGAAATGCATTTGGAAATGAAGAGAAAAATAATCACAGAGGGAATAATGAAAAACAACTGAGTGTGAATTACTAGTAAACTGAAATCTATTTGGAAGGGACTAAGATAGAAAACAATGTGAGCATCACAAGGCAAGATGCTGGGTATAACACTTAAACATATGGAGTATGCTCTCATCATAGTAAGGTTTTTCTGACCCACACACAGGCTGAGACAGCTTCCCTATTAGGAAATCTGAGTTTAGAGTACACAAGTGAAGCCAAGAAATTACAAAGAACACATACTCCAGAAACATCAATGGCCTGCGTATTGACGAGAGCCAGGGTTATATTTCCACTTGTATTCAGTTATAGATAACATGCATTCTCCTCTCAAGAATTTGCTTGTTAGATTCTATATATGAGAATGAGATAGTTAATTGCACTTAAAAGAAATTTATGAGTAAATATATAAAACAAGTTAACATTTTAATAATAACATCAAAGTCTACTAAAACATGTTCTTACAGCAGATATAGCTAAAGATCGTCTAAGTCCTTTTAGCAAGGATTCCTTGGTTTTGTTTTGTTTTGTTAGGAGGAAAGAAATGTTTCTCTGACCTTGGGTGAAAAACTCACAATGTGGTCCCTGAATTTAACATAGTCCTTGAGTTCATGAATGTTGGATTGAATGAAATACTAAGATAACCAGGTTGTTGTTGTTATGTGCTGTCAAGTCGGACCTGACTCACAGCAACCCCTCCTTGGGTTTCTGAGGCAGTATCACTACAGAAGTAGATTGTTGATATGAAATGACAAGACACACTCTATGGGTTTTTTTTTTTCTGATGATATTAGAAACATTCATGTTTGTGTCAAAGAGACATTTATTTATTACAATTGCTTAGTCAAACTCTGCCTAAAGCAGTGTAATGAGGCTGTGCAAAACTAGCTTCCATTGTGCATCCTGAGTGTACTGTCATCCACAGGAGGAACCAAGCATAATCATGTGACCAAAGTGTGATGCGGTTTTATGACAGAAAAGCCTATGATAAATAAGTAAGATCAGTGGCTATTAAAATGAAGCTATACTTTATAATTCAATTTTTATCATGTGTTCATGGATTCTATATTTATTTTTCCTAAGGAAAAAAGTAACCTGAGTATTTTTCATACATTTATTTAATATTCATTCGGAGACTAACAACATAATCTATGACAAGAGTTCTCAAATTCCTTTGGTCTCAGGAATCCTTTACGCTCTTAAAAATTACATGAACAACAGAATTTTGCTTATGTAGATGTATCTACTGACATACTAATAAATTTTAAGAATATTTATTGATGAATTCATTTTAAAAGAACAATAGTAGGTCCATTTTATGTTAAAAATAACTACATTTTCCTGAAATAAATAAATAAATAAACAAAATAGTAAAGAATAGATTTTATTTTTACATTTCTTTCCAATTCCTTTTATGTCTACATTCACAGAAAAAAAGTTGATTCCCATATCTGTATCTGTGTTCAATCTGTTGTGAGATGTTATCTGGTTGTAGTATAAGAAGAAAATCCTGCCTCACAGAGATATGCAGGAAGAAATTAACTTTTCAGAAAAATGTGGATATTCTTCTTTGGCGCTATACTGAAACTCAAAAAGTGGTAGTTTCTTAAAGGTTAATTGCAATGGGGAATCTAAAATCTTATCAGTGAACTTTTTGCACTCTTACCTTAAAACTTTATGGTTCTTGTATTTTCAATTTTATTTTACTTTTTGGTGCACAGATAATTTTGTAACATCATTCATGAGTCATTTGATTCACTAACTTTCAAGAATTAACAAACTTCTTTTAAAATCACATGAAACATCACATTATATTGTTGTTATGTGCTGTTGAGTAGGCTCTTACTTGTAGTGACTCTGTGTACAACACAGTGAAACACTGCCTGGTCCTGCACCAGTCTCACGATCCTTGCTATATATGAGCTCATCATTGCAGCCGCTGTGTCAAGCCATCTCCTTGAGGGTCTGCCCCTTTTTTGCTGACCCTCTACTCTACCAAGCATGATATGCTTCTCTAGGGAATGGTCCCTTCTAACACCATCACCAAAGTAGGTGAGATAAAATCTGGCTATTCTTGGTTCCGAGGAACATTCCGGCTGCACTTTGTCTGGGGGAGATTTCTTTGCTTTTCTGGCGGTCCATGGTATTGTCAGTATTCTTCCCCTACAACATAATTCAGAGACATCAACTCTTCTTTGATCTTCCTTATTCAGTGTCCAGCTTTCATATGCATATGAGGTAATTGAAAATACCATGGTTTGAATTAGGCACATCTTAATCTTGAAAGTGACCTCTTTGCTTCTTCACACTTTAGAGAGGTCATTTGCAGCAGGTTTGCCCAGTGCAACATGATGTCTGATTTCTTGACTGCTGCTTCCATGAGTGTTGATTGTGAATCTAAGTAAAATGAAATCCCTGACAACTTCATTCTTTTCTCTATTTATAATGATGTTGCTTATTGGTCCATTTGTGAAGATTTTGGTTTTCTTTATGTTGAGGTGTAATCCATACCGAAGATGGTAGTCTTTGATCTTCACCAAAAAGTGCTTGAAGTCTTCTTCACTTTCAGTAAGCAAGGTTGTATCATCTGCATACTGCAGTTTGTTAATGAGTCTTTCTCCAATCCTGATGTTGTGTTCTTCCTCATATAGTCCAGTTTCTCAGATTATTTGTTCAGCATACAGATTGAATAAGTATGGTAAAAGGATGTAACTATGATGTACACCCTTTCTGATTTTAAACAATGCACTATTCCCTTGTTCTGTTTGAACAAACGCTTCTTGGTCTATATACAGGTTCCTTATGAACACAATTAAGTGTTCTGGAATCCCATTCTTCTCAATGCTATCCATAATTTGTTATCATCCACACGACTTATTAACTTTGCATAGTCTTCACAGTGAAGCTGAAGAAAATCAAACAAGTCCATGAGAACCAAAATATGATCTTAATTATATCCAATTTAGAGACCACCTGAAGAATAGATATGACACATTGAACACCAATGATTGAAAACCAGATGAGTAATGGGAGGACATCATACATGAAGAAAGCAAGCAATCATTAAAAAGGCAAGAAAGG
>NW_006921809.1:5321178-5331875 GCF_000298275.1 Orycteropus afer afer
AAAAAAAAAAAAAAGAAGAAGAAGAAGCGCAAGTTGCACTGAAGAAATTAGCAAAAAACAAGGCTCCAGGAACTGGTAGAATACCTATTGAGATGTTTCAACAAATGGATGCAGTGCTGGAAATTTGGAATACAGCTACCTGGCCAACCAACTGGAAGATTTTGATATTTATGCCCATTCCGAAGAAAGGTGATCCAACAGAATATGGAAATTATCAAACACCATAGATCAAAGTCACCAATTCTTCTTCAGTCTTCCTTAACATTATCCAGATTTCCCACGAATATGAGGCAAATGAAAGTACCATGACTTTGGTCAGGAATACCTTAATCTTCAAAGTGACATATTTGCTTTTTAACACATTAAAGAGATTTATTTTTTGCAGCTGATTTGACCAATACAATAAGCCATTTGATAAGGAGATGGAAAAACTAATCACCGACTTTATGTGGAAAGGAAAGACACCTAGGATAAGTAAAGCACTACTAAAGAAGAAAGGAGGAGACCTCAAACTCTGTGATTTTAAAATCTACTACACAACCATGGTAATTAAAACAGTCTGATATTGGTACAATGACAAACACATAGACCAGTGGAACAGAATTAAAAGTCCAGAAGTAAATCCTTCCACCTATGAACAGCTTATCTTTGACAAAGTTCTGAAATTCATTACATGGGGCAGAAGTGGTCTCTGTAATAAATGGTACTGGCAACATAAATAAACAGGCTGTTTGGTTTTTTGACTGCTGCTTCTATGGGCGTTGACCAAGGATCCAAATAAAATGAAACCCTTGACAATTTCAACCTTTTCTCCATTTAAAATGATGTTTCTTATTTGTCCAGTTGTAAAGATTTTGCCTTTCTTCATACTGAATTGTCATCTATGCTGAAGGCTATAGTCTTTGGTCTTCATCAATAAGTGCCTCAAGTCTTCTTCACTTTTAGCAAGCAAGGTTGTGTTATCTGTATATTACAGGTTGTTAATGAGTCTTCCTCCAACCTTGATTCTGCATTCTTTATATAGTCCAGCTTTTTGGATTTTTTACTCAGCATACAGCAAGAATAAATATGGTGAAAAGGCTATAATGCTGACCAAACACCTTTCCTGGTTTTAAACTAGGCAGGATCCTCTTGATCTGTTTGAATGACTGCCTCTTGGTCTACGTACAAGTTCCTAATGAGCACAATTATATGTTCTGGAATTCCCATTTTTTCAGTATTTTCCATATTGATTATGATCCACACAGTTAAATGCCTATGCATAGTCAATAAATCACAAGTAAACATTTTTCTAGTATTCTTTGCTTTTAGCCAGACCCAACTGACATGAACAATGATATCCCTCATTCCACATCCTCTTCTGAATCCAGCTTGAATTTCTGAATGTTTCCTGTTGATGTAATGCTGCAATCTTTTTTTTTTTTTTTTTTCACCTTCAGCAAAATTTCTGCATTCTGTCAGATCATCTTTCATAATCGGCACAATATGGATCTCTTCCAGTTGGTTGGCCAGGAAGCTGTCTTCCAAATTTCTTGGCATAGACTAGTGATCATCTTCAGCATTACATCCTTTTGTTGAAACATTTCAATTGGTTTGTTGTCAATTCCTGGAGCCTTGTATTTTCCCAATACCTTCAGTCCAACTTGGACTTCTTCCTTCATTATCATCAGTTCTTGATCATATGCTACCTTCTGAAGTAGTTGAATGTTGACTTGTTCTTTTTGGTACAGTTACTGTGTATTCTTTCCATCTTCTTTTGATGCTTACTTCATCAATCAACATTTATTCCCATACAATCTTCAGTATTGGAATTTGAGGCTTGCATTTTTTTATTCAGTTCTTTCAGCTTAAGAAATGCTAAGCATATTCTTCCCTTTTGGTTTTCTAACTCCAGGCCTTTACACATTTCTTTATGATACTTTACTTTTTCTTTTCTAGTTGCCCTTTGAAATCTTCTGTTCAGCTCTTTTACATTATCCTTTCTTCCATTTGCTTTAGCTACTCTCTGTCCAAGATCAATTTTGAGAGTCTCTTCTGACATTCATTTTGGTCCTTTCTTTCTTTTCTTTCTTTTTAATGGCTTTTTGCTTTCTCATGCATGATGTCTTTGATGTCATTCCACAAATCATGTGGTCTTCAGTCATCAGTCTTCAATGTGTCAAATCTATTCTTGAGATGGTCTCTATATTCAAGTGGGATATACCCAAGTCCGGCATTGACTCTTGGGAACATGTTTCAATTTTATTTAGCTTCAACATGAACTTACATATGAGAAATTAATGGTCTGCTCCATAGTGGGCTCATGACCTAGTTCTGACTGATGAAATTTAGATCGAACTTCTCCATCATCCACAAATGTAGTTGATTTCATTGCTGTATATTCCATCCAGTGAAATCCAAATGTTTACTTACTGTTTATGTTGTTGAAAAAGGTATTTGCAATGAATAAGTTGTTGGTTTTGAAAATTCTATCTTGCAATCTCCAATGTCATTTTTATCATGAAGGCCATTATTTTCCAACTACCAATGATCCTTCACTTCCAACTTTTGGATTTGAAGTACCTATTAATTCATCTTGATTGCATATTTGATCAATTTCAGATTGCAAAACTTGGTGAAAATCTTCAATTTCTTTATCTTTGTCATTAGTGGTTGGTGAATAAATTTGAATAATAGTCAGATTAACTAGTCTTCCTTGTAGGCATATGGATATTATCCTATCAATGACAATGTTGTACTTCAGGATAGAACTTGAATGCTATGCCTTTGGTCTTCTATTTATCATTCCCAGCATAGTAGGCCATATGATTGTCCAATTTCAAATGGCCAATACCAGTCCACTTCAGCTCACTAAATGGCTGTTTTTGTTGTTATGTGCCGTCGAGTTGGACCCGACTCATAGCGACCCTTCCTTGGGTTTCTGAGGCAGTATCACTATGGAAGTAGCCCCATCTTCCTTCTGAGGAGTGGCTGGTGGGTTTGAACTGCCAGCCTTCTGGTTAGCAGTCAAGTGCCTTAAACACTATGCTACCAGAGCCTAGGACATCAGTATTTATGAGTTCTATTTCAGGAGCTCTGGTAGCATAGTGGCTAAAAGCACTTGACTGCTATCCAGAGGGCTGGCGGTTCAAACCCACCAGCCACTCCTCGGAAGGAAGGTTGGGCAATCCTACTTCCGTAGTGATACTGCCTCGGAAACCCAAGGAGGGGTCGCTATGAGTCGGGGCCGACTCGACGGCACATAACAACAACAACAACAACATTTCATTTTGAAGTCCTCCAATTTTCCTAGATTCATACTTTATTCATTCCATGTTCCAATTGTTAATGGATGTTTGCAACTATTTCTTCACATTTTGAGTCTTGCCACATCAGCAAATGAAGCTCTCAAAAGCTTTCCTCTATCTACGTCATTAAAGTTGACTCCACTTTTGGGAGGCAGCTCTTTCCAATTGTATATTGAATGCCTTCCAACCTGAGGTTCATCTTCCAGCACTACTATGTCAGACGATGTTCTACTGCTATTTATAAGGTTTTCACTGGCCAATTTTTTTCAGGAATAGAACACCAATTCCTTCTTCCTAGTCTGTCTGTGTCTGGAAACTCTGCTGAAACCTGTCACGATGGGTGACCCTGCTAGTATTGAAATACCAGTACCATAGCTTCCAGCATCATCATAACACGCAAACCAAAATAGTAGTGACAAACTGACAGACGAGTGGTGGGAATGGTAAGAAGTTGAAAAGTGTGAATACAATGAAATTACTTAGAAGTTAAAAAGGTGGTACTTCAATTAGTTTTAATAAATGCATGTGGTGGAATTAACATTGATCCATAAATCACTGTATATGAGTGAAGTTTTAGAACATCCCATGGAGTCCTTCAGCTGTGCCTTGGGGGAAGAGAGATTTGCCCTCTCTCATCTCCTGACTATAATTCTGATAAGTGATTAGGATTACCTCCATTAATAATAGTGAACATTTTTAAAATGGTAATAAAGTCTGCATCAACAAGTCCTTTATAAGATTAAAGTCTTTCCCGACTATACTGTGGGGACAGGAAAAAGAATTGTAGTGAATGAAAAAAACAGACCCACTCTTTCTGTTGTATTTTGCATGATTAAAGCACTGTTCCCTTTGTAATTACTTCTGTAACTAAGTCAATATGAAGCATAAATAGGAAGTAAAGGTAACCTCACATTAAAGTTTGGGGAAAATATAATAAAATGTCTATATTAAAGTAAATGAACCTTCTTATATGATTTTTGAGATTGACAACTGACCAAACCCTATTACATATATAACATGGTGTAATAAAAATAACTGCCCTGGCAATGTCTGAAAGGCTTCACAGCTGCAGGGGTACTTCTTGGAAATAAAGTTTGTGTTTACACAGGTGCAGCCATATTTAACAAAAAGAAAAAAAAAAAAGTGCTATGCAAACAGCTGCCTGTCTGTTTTCTTTGGCAGAGCACTTTCCAACTGAAACAATTTGTATCAAGCACATCACTCTGTGATACCTATGTAAACAATGCAAAAAAATTCCTGTACAAGGAAAAGGTTTTTCATAATGTATCTTTTCAATGAACTATTAAAGCAGGAGCCACTTGCTTGGATCCTGCTAAGAAAACTGTGCCCTCAGTGAAATATTTACCATCTAATATGTGTGTAAGCTGCTGGAGAAGCATTAAGTTTGTAGGGTGGCAACTAACAGGGCCTTATCTAGCTCTAGTAATTTGAAGGGAACAATGACTGGCAGGAAGATTCAGAAAATTGAACATATTTTCTTAACACCTTTGTTTTCTGTTTTAATTTTAGTCCCACTGTATAAATTATTTGCTACATTTTTCATTGTAAATAGACATTCTTTTATTATTTTATTATTAAGAATTAAGAGTGCTATATTTGAAAAGTCACATACATATGTATATAAAATCATACTTAGTTATATTACTTATAATTAGTTTTCTTGAAAAATCAACATAATTTATACATCATGAAGTTTATTCTATTGAATTAAAAAATTCTTCAATATAGTGTGGAGGGAAGAGTTACTTTATCCCCCACTAATGTTTATGTTCAAATTTACCCTTCCATTATTAGTTCTTACTATGTGCCAGGCACTCACTGTTGAAGACAGTGAGAACACAGTAATGAACAAAAAAAGACAAAAAAATCTCATGCCTTTGAAGAACAGATATGCTTCAGAAGAGTATTAGAAATTACTGCTGTGAACACCATGAAAATTAATAAAATTTAATCAGAAATGCAGATGATATAGAGAAGGTGTAATGGAAGATGGAATGGCAATGAGCATAGAAAGGTTTGACCCAAATCCTTAGTTTAAAAAGTTAACATATGGTGTTGTTGTTGTTATGTGCCATCAAATCAGACCCGAGTCATAGTGACCCCTCCTAGGGTTTCTGAGGTGGTATCACTACTGAAGTAGATTGCCTATTCCTTATCTCAGTTCTTCCCTGATTAACTTGAAAAGCATCCAAGAATAAATACCTAAATTTTCCCTTAAGTAAGGCAATCATAAGAATAATTCCATCGTTAAACTAGATATGAGAAGAGTTTCTTAGTAAGTAGCATCCAAATCAGTATCCTTTGCTTTCTCTGAGCTCTCCAACTGTGGGCCAGCTTGAAACGAGTTTCTCTGTGATTGAGGAGGCTGTCTGGTGCAGGTACCACAACCATGACCACAAAAATATCTGATACATGGAGCACACTCTCCTGAATTCTCTGCAATGTGAGAAAAGCTTTTAGTATTTTAGAAATGTGTTTGTACTGTAGAATACATATCTATGAATGTTTTTACTGTTTGATTGTATAAGTGTTTTCAAGTATATTATAGTATGCTATAAAGGTAAACATCAAGCAGCACTTTATTTAAACTTTTTTCTTTTACCCTTTTCATTTGTTTAGAAATCTTGATTTAAGTACCTTAGCACATTAGAACTAAATTTGTATTTATTCATTTGTGAATTGTAGTTTAACCTCTGCACAAAACAAATCAATACATTAAGTCAAAGTTATATTTAATTCTGGACACTTCAGAGTGTTTTAATTTTCAGCAAAGTCCTAGCTGATCAAACACACAAACAAAATTCTCTTTTATGTGGTGAAGGAGAACAAGTGGATAAGAAGAAAGCTGTTCATTTTCTTCCTTAACCTAAAGTCCTGTAAGAAACCAGTACAAAAGATCATGCTTCAAGCTGATCTGCTTAAATGAAGTGTCAGTCAGGAAATCCACACCACTCACAGATCTAACAAAATATCCAAGAGATACTAGCTGCTTCCTCAGGTTAATATGGAAATTGAGATAAGATTTGTTTTAATGACAATAATAAATCATTATCATCAGCAACAGCACAAACACATTAACAAAGGCAAGGTTTTTCTAGGTCCCTAGAACTGAACACAAGGGAAGCTGCTTGAATACCTTTCCAAAGACCTTTAAGTTTTAACAGCGAGAAAACCCCAAGCTAAAATCTTCCAAAGAGATTTCCCTTCAATACTCCTTCTTCAGAATGACTCTCCTCTGATATATAGCTAAACTCTCAGGAGTAATCCACAACAAAATTAGTTTCAGGAGATGTGCTATCTTTGTATTGTTAATTAATTTTCAAAGTGTGATTTTGTGACTGGGTGTTACTCTTTCTTAGAAATATTACAATGCTCCCTAATTAATATATTTCTGATTTACAGAGATCATGCATGAGGTTTCAACATATAAGCAAAGGACAGTCAAGAAAATCCTCCTTTCTTTTATTCTTCCTTCTCTTCTTTTCTCGTTCCTTCTTATCTTTTATTGTTCTTCCTGATAATAAAAGGATATTTACAGAAAATATTTTAAAAATATGAAACAGTCTTTGTTGTTGTTTTTAGGTGCCATTGAGTTGGCTCTGACTCATAGGGATCCCAGGGACAACAGAATGAAACACTGCCCAGTCCTGTGTTAGCCTCACGATCATTGCTGTACCTGAACCCATCATTGCAGCCACTGTGTCAATCCATCTTGTTGAGGCTTCCCCTTCTTCACTGACCCTCCACTTTACCAAACGTGATATCCTTCTTCAGGGAATGGTCTCTTCTGATAACATGATCAAAGTAGGTGAGATGAAGTTTGTCCATTCTTGCTTCCAAGGAGCATTCCATCTGCACTTCTTCAAGGACAGATTTATTAGTTCTTCTGGCAGTCCATGATACTTTCAGTATTCTTCACCAACACCACAACTCAAAAGCATCAACTCTTCTTTGGTCTTCCAAAGACCACTGTTCAGCTCTCACATGCCTAAGAGGTGATTGAAAATACCATGGCCTGTGTTAGGCGCACCTTAGTCTTCAAGGAGAGACATTTGCTCTTCAGCACTTTAAAGAGGTCTTTTGCAGCAGATTAGCCCAATGCAATACATCATCTGATGTCTTGACTGCTGCTTCCATTGGGGTTGATTATAGAACCAAATAAGAAGTCTTTGACAACTTCAATGTTTTCCCCATTTATTGTGATGCTGTTATTGGTCCAGTTGTGAGGATTTTTGTTTTCTTTATACTGAGGTGTAATTCATGCTGAAGACTATAGCCTTCAATCCTCACCAGTAAGTGCCCCAAGTCATCTCCCCTTTCAGCAAGCAAAGTTTTGTTGTCTGCATATTCCAGATTGTTAATGAGTCTTCCTCCAATCCTGGTGCTATGCTCTTCTTCATATAATCCAGTTTCTCAGATTATTTTCTCAGCATACAAATTGAATAAGTATGGTGAAAAGACACCCCTGACACACTCCCTTCTTGATTTTAAACCATGCAATATCCCCTTGTTCTGTTGGAATGACAGCCTCCTGGTTGGTGTATAGGTTCCTCATGAGCACAAGTAGTTGTTCTGGAATTCCCATTCTTTTCAACAATGTATTATGATCTGTACAATCAAATGATTTTACAAGTCAATAAAACATAAGCACACATCTTTCTGGTATTCTTTGCTTTCAGCCAAGATCCATCTGACATGAGCAATGATATCTCTCATTTCACGTGACAGAAAATGAAACAGTCTAAGGAAGATAATTAAAATTTCCAACTAGCCAACAGTCCAGTGATGAATACTTCTAAATTATAGTGTACTTTCCTATCTTCTTGTATTTTCATAGTGATTTTATTTATTTATTTATTTTCACATCATCAGTATTATTTAAGAAACATTCTTGGGCCAAAGAGAATGCATTTGTTTGGGGGATTCTAAACAAATTGTGTCTTTTTTATTATTATTATTATTATTATTTTCTTCCAGAGACACTACCATACTTCTACCATGTATAAAAGTGCTCATCTCATTGCAGTTTTATCAGTAATATGTATTTTTAATCCTTCTATATATGAAGTTATTTTAATGTGTATAATGTCTTTGATTATTATGAAGTTAATTTTTGTCACAGTTATAATAACTATATTTTATATTGAAAATTCTTATGATTGATTCATGTGTCCCTTTATGTGAATATGAACTCTTTGTTTTCATAAAGGTGGCAAAATTTCCCATTTTCTTTTTTTTAAATCAATTTGTTTGAAGTTGTTTACATAGTACAATATGTTGATCTTTTCATTTGTGTGCTTTTTATTTGCTTTTATATTTGTAAAGACATCACATATTTAAAGATCAAAAAATATTTACCTATATTTTATAGATTTTTTCCTCTTACAGTTTTTTTAACAGAGGGATGTAAAAATAATTGCTTAGTTCATCTGTAATTGATTTTGAGTGGTTGAGACAAGGATTTGACACTTTTTTTTACCTTGATTTATTTTTCTTCATAGTGCTTATCATGGGCTGCTATTATATTAGGTGTATTTTCTTACTACAACCAGAATGTTTGATGCTGGAGTCTAGTCTTTCTCTATTTTGCCCACCTCTGCTTCCCTAGTGCTGGAAAAATGCTCAATCACATACTCAATCCTATGTATTTGTTACATGGATAAATGTTATAATAATAAAGTTATTACTTTATAAATATAGTTTTTTCCCCTGACATTTCCCACCAAAACAAAATGTCTTCATATCTAATTATTGAAAGGAGCCTTCTAGAGAAAAGACTTGGTGATCTGTTCCCATAAATATTACAGTGTAAGAAACCATATGGGGCAGTTCTACTCTCTTACTCTGTCATATAAATGCAACAAAATGCAACCACTGCCGTGGAGTCGGATCTGACTCATAGTGACCCCTCCTTGGGTTTCTGGAGCAGTATCACTACAGAAGTAGATTGCCCCATCTTCCTTCCAAGGAGTAGCTGGTGGGTTTGAACCGCCAGCCTTCTGGTTAGCAGTCAAGTGTCTTAGGCACTATGCCACCAGAACTACCACTCTGTTTTATAGTTAGAATTGACTTGATGACACACAACAACTCAGTTTTTGAAGAATTGGACCAAACTTCTGAATGTAATTTTTCATTAGTATGACTCAAACCATAAAAATCTATAATAATTGATTGAGTCAGGAAATAATTGATTGAGTCACACTTGAACACAGAGTTAATGTTGAAACACACCCTAGTTTTATTTGGCAATTTCAACAGTTTATAGTGCAGACCAAAGAACATCAGAAAACAAATGATTCTGTGAAAGTAACCAAGAGCTATTATTTCTCTTTATTTTTCACTTTAAATTTCCAGGGTGTGTAATAAATTTTATATTCCAAGTGCTGCCCCCATTAGAGTCTTTAAAAACAATGTACTTAAAGTGTCTTTTTGGTACTTCATGAAAGAATTTTCAAAAACTAATTACTACTATATGATTAAAAAATATTCCAGTTTTATTCATACTGTACATAAAGTCAACAAATTTTTTTCCCCTCCTTGGGATGATGAAAAATTATAATATTTTGTTTGAAGTATCTCTTCTAAAATAGTCCCTTTTTTAGAAAAATATGATATATATATACAACCCATCATTAGCACTTGAAAAGATGGAGTAAAATAAATATTTCTCAACCAAATTACTAATGGGCTTTATGTCTATATGATTAAATTAATACAATTTTACAAGTACTATTGGGCACTTCTTATTAAAATGAACAGAAATCTATTCACAATCCAGAAGAGCATCAAGCATGGACTTTGGGCTTCTAAATCTTTCAAAATTACTTCTGTAAAATCCAAACTCTTCTAAGAATTTTGATTCATTTTCACCAAACATTAAGTAAAGTTGTAATACTGTGGGAAGTTAAATACTGTGTTGGTAATGAAACAGTTGCATGGAATTATTTTAAAAGCAAGTCGAAGACAATTAAGGCCCTCTGTATTTCTTTAATAACTTTTTACCATCTTTATTTTATTTATGCTGTAAAAAGTATTTTCCTGGAGAACAAAATATAAGTTCTTGTCAATAGACAAACTAGTATTGTTTTAGTCTTTGGCACAACCTAGTAAGTCAGCTGCAGGGACCCAGGTAAGGGTGGTAGGAGAGGTTTTCAAAAGGGAGACAAACTTGTCTGTCAGTTTGTCCTAGCATGGTGACATGTTGATGTGAGTTTTGTGGCTGAGCCACTAGTGTTTCAAACCCAGTGGGATGCACATGGTGCACACATATCAGCCCAGCTTACAGACTGAGACACACTAGGAAGAAGGAAGAGGCCATCCACTTCTCAAAGAATTGGTCAGAGAAAACCTTATGAATAGCAAAGAAACACTGTCTGATACATTACCACG
>NW_006921809.1:5334240-5341282 GCF_000298275.1 Orycteropus afer afer
ACAATGAATAAGGAAGACCAAAGAAGAGTTGATGCTTTTGAGTTGTGGTGCTGGCGAAGAATGCTGAAAGTACCATGGACTGCTAAAAGAACTAATAGTTCTGTCCTGGAGGAAATGCAGCTGAAATGCTCCTTGGAAGTGAGAATGGTCAGACTTCATCTTACCTACTTTGGTCATATTGTCAGAAGGGACCATTCTCTAGAGAAGGATGTCATACTTGATAGGGTGGAGGTTCGACGAAAGAGGGGAAGGCCTTCAACAAGATGGATTGACATGGTGGCTGCGATGATGGGCTCAAGTATAGCAGGGATTGTGGGGCTGGTGCGAAATCAGGCAGTGTTTTGTTCTGCTGTGCATGGGATCGCTATGAGTTGGAAATGACTCGATGGCACCTAACAACAACAACAACAGTAAGTTTTTTGAGTAATGAAGTTATAGTGTCACTCAAGTCACTGCATGTTACTTGAAGACATTTTCTCCCTAGGATATTAGGTAATTTGTTTTATATCCCACTACCAAGCCCCATTCTTTCCTTATTCCAAAATATATAAAGAATCTTAGAATAAAATGAAAAATCTTACTTTCCCTGAGAAAAACAACTTTATTCTTTCTTTGAATAGTTCATAATGCAGAGTATTTTTATTTTCATTTATTTGGTTTCTTTGAGAGAAACATATGAAAAAAATTGGGTGGAAAGTAGAAAGATCTGGGTTCTAGGTTCTGCTGTGATTACTACCACTTCTACCTACCTACCTACCTATCTCTCTATCTATCTCTCTATGTCTCCAAACCAAACTCACTGCCTTTGAGTTGATTCCAACTCTTAGTGACCCCTATTGGGTTTCCAAGATAGTAAATCTGTATGGAAATAGATCACCTCATCTTCCTCCCATGGTGTGTTTGCACCATCAACCTTCTGGTTAGCAGCCAAATGCCTTACCCACTATGTCACCAGAGCATCATATTTATATATTTGCCATATGTCAGTTACTATGGCAAATGTTTTATTTATATTATCTCATCTAATCATTTCAGAAATCCACTTTACAGATAAGAACTTGGTGCTTCCAGGGTAACATTTGCAGGGTCACATGTTTGGCAAGTTGTAGTGCTGTGATTAAAATACAGGTCTCTCTGGTACAGAACTCAATATGGTGGTTAGGTATGTTAGTCTCTCTGGACCTCAATATTCTCATCTACAAATGAGAGTGGCAGTTTAGACCTGGGCTTGCATTGGTCCCATTTTTTTTTTTTTTTTTCAAATTATCAAAAACATAAAATACTAGCTCTGGTTGAAGAATTTTAAGAGAATACAGAGGGGATTTATTTGTCTTTAACTTGCTTTGAAAATAATTCCATGCAATTGTTTTATCACCAAGCATTCCTCCCACAGTATTATAACTTTACTTGACATTTGGTGAAAATGAATCAAGATTCTTAAGAGAGATTGGATTTGATAAAAAGTAATTTTGAAAGATTTAGAAACCAAAGTCTTCCCTGTCTAGAGGCCTGTGAGCTAACTCTATGGAACCTCATAGTTCTTATCACTGGCTGCAACTGTACTATTTATTTAACTTAACCGCCACCAGGTGTTTGATGCTATGAAACACTAAACACTAGATGCTTTAAGCTATCTTTTAAAGTATTTTCTGGCTCTGCAAGCTCTGGTTAAATGAAGAAACACATTCATTTCTTTCTAGGGCTGGCAACAGATTAACTTGAAGAAGCAGTCTGCTTGGCTATTCCCTCTCCTTCTGTTTCCCTTGGTTGAGGAAATATGTGTTTTAATGCATTTATACATATATGAAGGACCAAGTTATCATTTTAAGTGGTAGATTCCCATTCCTCTCTTTTGAAACATTGTTGTTGTTGCTGTTGTTATGTGCCATCAAGTCGGACTCGACTCATAGCGACCCCTCCCTGGGTTTCCGAGGCAGTATCACTACGGAAGTAGATTGCCCCATCTTCCTTCTGAGGAGTGGCTGGTGGGTTTGAACCACCAGCCTTCTGGTCAGCAGCCAAGTGCCTTAGCCACTATACTACCAGAGCTCCCTTTGAAACATAAGAATCATAAATATCAAACCTGATTTTTGAATGGATATAGTGGATACAAATATCAACTTTTAATCATTGGCAAGTAATTTCTCTCTTTCATAGCTTTCATTGCTTCACTTTGCTAATCGCATTACTTATCAAGAATATAAGAAATTAAACTTGCATGAATGAATGTAATGCCTTGTTTTATTTATAATTTATCCTGCCTCTACCACTGTCTTAGCCAGTATCATATCGGTCATTGTCCTGAGTTTTCGTTCTCTGTTTGTTAGCCTCCTGGGTAGAAAAACAAGATGAAGAATAAGCTGCTTCTGAAATCACTTGTGGAAGCATGTAGTATGGAGGGACATGAAACATCCAAGTTAGCAAACATGTATTGAGCACCTATTATGTACAAGTCATTGTACTAGGAGCTTGCTGGGGATAAGAAATATATAAACAATCAAAGTCCATGTCAGATATAGACATGAGTGATCAATTCTGACTGGCAGAATCTGGAGTGGCATCTGAGCTGGACCTGAAAGGCAAATAAAATGTAGGCAGAATATCTACAGGTTGGTGGTTATTAGGTCTTTCAGTGTGAGAGAGTTTGGCCAGTCTTGGATTTCATGGTAGTATAATCTAATTTTGAATCTCCCTTCTGATTTTCCTGTCACAAGCTTCAAGAAACCATCTAATACTCAAAGTTTGCAAAATAGTTTCAATGACATGAAAATAGTAGCAACATGCCACCACTCATCTGTCAGTTTGTCATACTGAGGTGGCTTGCATGTTTCTGGGATGCTGGAAGCTATGCCACCTGTATTTCAAATACCAACAGGGTCACCTATATTGGGCAGGTTTCAGCAGAGTTTCCAGATTAAGATAGACTAGGAAGAAGGACATGGTGGATTACTTCTGAAAAACATTGGCCACTGAAAACCATATGAATAGCTGTCTAACAGTCTGATATAGTGCCTGAAGAAGAACCACTTAGGTAGGAAAGTACTAAAAAAATGACTGGGGAAGAGTGTCTTCCTCAAAGTAGAGTTAACTTTAATAATGTGGCTGGAGTAAAGGTTTCTGAACCTTCATTAGATGTGGCATTACTCAAAATGAGAAGAATTGGAAAGTGGAATGTACAAAGTTTGAATATAGAAAAATTGGAAGTCATCAAAAATGAAATAGAACACTTAAGGCATTACTGAGCTCAAAAGAACTGGTATTAGCCATTTTTAATAGAGAATCATATAGTCCATTATGATGGAAATAAAAAATTGAAGAGGAAGTGCAGTTAATACTATTATTACACACAACCACTAAAGCTAATGATGAAGAAACTAAAGATTATCTTTACCAACTTCTGCAGTCTGAAATTGACCAAATGTGCATTCAAAGTGCATTGATAATTCCTGGTAATTGGATTGCCAAAGTTGAAAACAAAGAAGAAGCATCATGGAAAATATGACCTAGGGGAAAGAAATGATGCTGGAGATCATATGATGGAATTTTGCAAGACCAATGACATCTTCATTGCAAATATCTTTTTTTCAAGAAGATAAATGGTGACTATCAAAGTGTACCTCACCAGATGGAATATACCAGAATCAAATGGACTACATCTGCTGAAGGAGATGATGGAGAGCTCAACATAATCACTCAGAATAAAGTGAGAGGCTGACTATGGAACAGACCATCAATTGCTCTCATCTAAATTTAATTTGAAGTGAAAGAAAATTAAAACAAGTCTACGAGAGCCAAAGTATGACCCTGAGTATATCCCAACTGAATTTAGGGACCATCTGAAGAACAGATTTGATGCACTAAGCACAGATGACTGAAGACCAGATGAGTTGTGGGATGACATCAAGGGCATCATATATAAAGAAAACAAAGGGTCATTAAAAAGACAGGAAAGAAAGAAAGACCAAAGTGGATGTCAGAAGAGACTGAAACTTGCTCTTCAAATGGAGAGTAACTAAAGCAAATGGAAGAAATGATGAAGACCTGAACAGAAGATTTCAAGGGGAGGTTCTAGAAGATAAAGTATTATAATGAAATGTGCAAAGACTTGGAGTTAGAAAATCAAAAGGAGAGAACATGCATGGCATTTCTCAAGCTGAAAAAAACCGAAGAAAAGATTCAAGCTTTGAGTTATGTTTGAAGGATTTTATGGAAAATATATTGAATGATGCAAGAAGCATTAAATGTAGATGGAAGGAATACATAGAATCACTGTACTAAAAAGAATTAGTCAATGTTGAAACATTTCAGGAAATAGTATATTATCAAGAACCACTGGCATTGAAGGAAGAAGTCCAAGCTGCACTGAAGGAATTGGCAAAAAAATAAAAGTTTAGGAATTGTTGGAATACCCATTGAGATATTTCAACAAATGGAGGAAATGCTGGAAATGCTCACTCATTTATGTGAAGAAATTTGGAAGATAGCTACCTGGCCAACTGACTAGAAGACACCCATATATGTGCCCATTCTAAAGAAAGGTGATCCAATAGAATGTGGAAAGTATTGAACATTATCATTAATATCACATACACGTAAAATTTTGCTGAAGATGATTGAAAACAAGAGCAGTAGTACATCTTCAGGGAAATTCAAGCCATATTCAGAAGAGGATGTGGAACAAGTGACATCATTGTTGATGTCAGGTGGATGTTGGCTGAAAGTAAAGAATACCAAAAAGATGTTTACTTTTGTTTCATTAACTATCCAAAGGCATTCGACTGTGTGGATCATAACAAATTATGGATAACAATGTGAAGAATGTGAATTCCAAAATACTTAATTGTGCTCATGAGAAATGTGCACGTAGAACAAAAGGCAGTTGTTGGAACAGAACAAAAGGATATTTCATGGTTTAAAATCAGGAAAGGTGTGCACCAGGGTTATACCCTTCAACCATATTTATTCAGTCTGTATGTTGAGCAAAGCAGAGTATATGAAGGAGAATTGTAGCATCAGGATTGGAGGAAGACTCATTAACAACCTTCAGTACGCAAATGACACAAACTTGTTTGCTGAAAGAGAAGAGAAATTGAAGCTCTTGGTGGCCTGACCCAACCCATGATATTTTTAATAGCCTCATATGCATGAGAGAACTGGACAATGAATATGGAAGACCACAGAGGAATTGATGCATTTGAATTGTGATTTTGACAAAGAATATTGGATGTACCATGGATTTCTAGAAGAATGAACAAATCTGTCCTCAAAGAAGTACAGCCTGAATACTCCTTAGAAGTGAGAATGGCCAGACTTTGTCTCTCGTACTTTGGTCACAGTGTCAGAAGGGACCAGTGTGCAACATTGGACTCAAGCATAGCAACAATTTTGAGGATGGTGCAGGACCAGAAAGTGTTTAGTTCTCTTGTGCATCGGGTTATAGACTCAACAGCACCTAACAACAACAACAACACTAGCAACAAGACAAAGATAACATAAAATTTTTGTTTCTTCCCTTTTCTCATGTACCAGTTCAATCACTTCTATAAATGCTGTCCCTTTCATATGGCTCAAATCTGCCCCTTCTTCCTCCATAAAAATTTCAACTTTGCTAAATCCACATCCTTTCCCACTTGAATTTCTATGATAGCATCCTAAATGGTCTCACCACTTCTGAGTCTTGCTTCTTATTTCCTAATCTATTCTCCCCAGGGAAGAGCCACCAAGGAGGTTTTCAAAAAGTAAAAAAAAAAAAAAAAAACTGGTTACTCCTCAGATTAAAATCTTTCAATGCCATTCAATTGACACAGGAAAAAAGCCCAAACTCCTTAGCATGGCATTCCTCTCCATAATAACAACACACTGCCATCAAGTCAGATCCAACTCATAGCGACCCTTCCTTGGGTTTCCGAAGCAGTATCACTACAGAAGTAGATCACCCAACCTTCCTTCCGAAAAGTGGCTGGTGGGTTTGAACCGCCAGGCTTCTGGTTAGCAGTCAAATGCCTTAAGCACTACACCACCAGAGCTCCATTCCTCTCTATAGGCAGCTCTTTAAGCTTGACCCTTAGATTTTGTCCCCTTATACTCTATGATACAACTTCACTGAACTAGTTGCAGGTTTCCCAGTTACTCACGCTCTTTTTTGATTCTAGTCCTTTAAATAAAACCTTTGCCTATAATATCTGTTCCACTCCACTTTTTTGAATGTCTTACTCATTTTTTCCTTTGGTTATTTTTTAGATGTTGTATTCCTAAAGACCTTCTCTGACCCTCCACTTCTACATTAACTTCCAATCCTAGGGTATCCACAGTTCCCTGTAATTATCCCCTTTATAACCCATCCCTTTGTGTTATAGTTGTTTATTTATTTACTTAAGTCACCTAAAGGAAGACAGAGTCTGTGTTTTGTTCACCACTGTATTCTATAGAGTATTTGTCATATGAGAATAATTAGTGATTGTTGAAGGACAAAAGGAAAAGGAAGGGCAGTAGAAAATAGACCCAGTCCTCCTTGTCCAGAAGGCAATGCAGGAATTGCATGGCAGTGATATATCCTACATGAATACACAACTGATAACAAGTAGTCTTCTGCAGGGAATTATACTCCTAGGGCACTTGACTGCTAACCAGACGGCTGATGGTTCAAACCCACCAGCCACTCCTTGGAAGGAAGGTTGGGCAATCTACTTCCATAGTGATACCACCTGTGAAGCCCAAGGAGGGGTTGCATGAGTTGGATCTGACTCAAGGGCAGTGCATTTGGTTTGGTTTGGTTTTGGAAATTGGAAGCTGTCCAGCCTTCTCCACACTAGGTTGGAGAGTGGAATCAATATGGATATATCTCCATTTATGGCATTGAATTTTTGCTTTTATTTTTTCTCTAGTCCTTACATTATAACATATCATCACTTCTTCTCCTTCCTTGAAGAATAACATAGGAGAGACATGGCAAGATGGCGGACTAGGCAGAAGGATTGCACAGACCCTCTTCAACAAAGAAAAGGGAAACCAATTAACACAGACACAGAAGATAATCTTGGAC
>NW_006921809.1:5349324-5367255 GCF_000298275.1 Orycteropus afer afer
AGAAGGAGAACTGGATAAATATTTCTGGATTCTGAATGTTGCACAAGTTGAAAGAAATAAACAAAAAGCTGTTTTTGGTATGTGTCTTAACATTAGATAGAATTGATAGAGAAAATGGAGTATTTATACTCAAGAAGGAATTGCTGGGTGGAACAAACAATTAAGCACTCAGCTACCAACCAAAAGATTTGCAGTTCAAATCTACTGTGAGATGCCTGGTGAAAAGCCTAATCTACTTCTGAAAGGTCACAGAAATTAAAAACTCTATAGAGCACAGTTCTACTCTGAAACCCATGGGGTCACCTTATGTCAGAATCCGCTGGATAGCAACTGGTTTGGGTTGTTTCTTTATACTAATGAAAGAAAAGAAAGCTTGAAACTGATTCTAAGATTTCTCAGTGAGATTCCAATCCCTAATTGGGCTGTACAGTGTTTTGTCCAAAGTGATTGTTTCTTAGGTAGATTTTGAGAAACACAGTCTCTTTGAACTTTATTCACTAACTGTGACTGAATTTAGTGGAATTGATGATCATCCACGAAGCAGAGTTTTTAAAGGTAATTTTCATTTAAAACATATGAAACAACATCTTGGCTCTTTATCTGCTTGGCATTGGCTTGTATTCTATGAGTCTGATACCTTTTAACCTCCAATACTCCGTTTTACATTGTTGTTGTTGATAGTTGCCTTCGACTTGATTCCTACTCCTTGCAATCCCATATGTGCAGAATAGTACTGCTCCATAGAGTTTTCAAGGCTATAACCTTGATGAAGGTTATTGCCAACTGCTTTGGACAAAGATTGCCAGGACTGTTTTCCTAAGTGCCTCTGGGTGAGTTAGAACCACCAACCTTTCAGCTGAGCATGTAACCATTTGTGCCACCCATGAACTCCTAGTTTTACATTAACAGGAGGTTAATAAGAGCTCTGGGCGGATTTTATTCTAGTTTATTTTTTAACTGCTCAGTGATTTCAGCTTGACTAGAATCTCAGCAACCTTTCACTGTCTTAATTTGACAATGCCTTTCATCAAGAATAAGGACATTAAAGGCAAAAATAAATAAATAAATAAAAAGACCAAAAAAAAAAAAAAAAGAAAAGAAACTTGTGTTTTAAGAGATTTGAATAAGATATTTTAGTAAGTCAATTTCTTGTCACCATCTTGAAAATTTACAGCAGTCAGCAATGTAAACATGTACTTGACAAACACCAGCAGCTTGCAGACTGCAAAGTTCACCCAGTCATTCAGAAAGGCAGATGTTTCATTTAATACCCTTCATACTATAGATTTGGATTATTTTTTTTTCCTCCTTTTAACAATTTTTTTGAAAGAAGAGGGGGAAAAATTCCCTGACATGCTAGCAGTATCATCTCACACTGTAGGCCAGATGGTGAAAAATGCAAAGACTGCAGCTCGGTTTATGTTCTATATTGTGGTGGGGGGGACGGAATCTTGTTTCAGAATGACTTTCAGCTTGATCATTTGTTACTCTAATCTAAACATGAGTCAAAGAGGAAAGCAATACCCGCCAAACTTCAAAAAGTTCTTGAGAGTAAGTGCTTTAAAATGTAGTACATCTGGAGGAAACGCCTTGCAGCATCCTGACCTACCATGTCAAGAAGAAGCAAAGAACTAGAGCCTTTGGTAGTGACTTCAATGCAGGCCCCTTGACAAAGACATTTGACTAAAAATGTTACATATTTCTGTCACTTTTGTCTTCGGGTGCTTCCTCTGACACTTCCTTTACCATTAGTGTTGTTGTTAAGGGCCATCGAGTTCATTTTGACTCATAGTGATCTCATGTGACAGAGACCTGCCCCATAGGGTTTCTTGGCTGTAATCTTTATGGAAGCAGATCAACAGGTCTTTCTCCTGCCCAGCCCCTGGACAGGCTCCAACTGCCAACCCTTCCCGCATCAGCTGACCACTTAGCTGTGCTACGAGGAGGGCTCCTTTCTGTCACTTTTGATGGAGGTTTTTAGAATGTGTTTAACATTTTTGCATCATTACGTATAGGATTATGATTAGCTTTAGAACTTTGTTTACCTGCACCTTAGTGGTTAAAAATAATTGTAATTTTAGAGCTAAAAACTGGGTGTTTTACTCCTAGTCATTAAAGTTGGTGTTTGAAGCACCTCAAAAATCACCTTACCTCCACCTCCTCATCCACGTATGAGGCAACTGCAGACCAAAAAAGCCACTGTCATCAAGTTGATTCCAACTTGGTGACCCTATAAAACAGATTACAACTGCCCCATAGGGTTTCCAAGGCTGTAAATGGTTATGGAAGAAGATTGCCTCATCTCTTGAAGAGTGGCTGATGGGTTATGAACTGCCAACCTTTTGGTTAGCAGTCAAATGTTTTAGCCACTGTGCTACCAGACCTCCTAGCTGAAGACCAGGAAGGATGAAAAGTCTTTGGGGTAAGTGTCATTCTGGAAGATTGGAAAATAAATGAGATTCTGGAACAAATGCCCATCTTGTATCTATGGTTTGTTACCCTCCTGAAATTCCACAACCTTCCATCTGATTTTCAAATGGAACCATGACCCAATAAATTTAAGAATAGACAGGAGTCTGCCTGCATTATTTCATCATCTCTGGAATAGGAAACTAGCAGGGACATGTTAAAGAGATCCTATGACTTTCCTATTTAAATGTTTGGTTTACCTGGAATTTCTGTCTTTTAAACACAATGAGTGAAATCTGGCAACGTGCTTCTCTTGGTTCATGGCTCTGGCCACTTTTAGCATCCACGCAGGTGGAGCAGGATGACCCCTTTGATAGGATAGGCTTATGTTCTGCCTTGATAACCATGTTTCCTAACATCCCTCCCCTTTAGGGTTTTTTGTTTGTTTGTTTTGTTTGTTTATCACTCCCACTTATTTTATGACCAAGACAACTTTTGTTAATATGCTGTCAACCCCTCCTAGTATCCTCTTCCTCCTTCCAGTTTTTTTTTTTTTTTTTTTAATGCCTTCTACTACTACTCATCCCTGCCCACTCTCTTCCTTCTAAGGAGAGTTTGGTATTTGTTGACCTGATTATCAGGCATTCCATCATGCTGAATCGTAAGAATGAAAAGAGAGATAAAGGAATAGAAATGAGAAAACGAGTATTCTAGATTGCTGGTTCTGGGCTAGACTTTCTTCTAATGAGAAGGATCTGGATAATTAGACGATATTAAGAAGATCAAAGAGCTCTGGTGGTGCAGTGCCTTAGGCATTGCCTGCTAACCAGAAGGTTGACAGTTCAAACCCACTAGCTGCTCTGTGGAAGGAAGATGGGGCAATCTACTTCTGTAAAGATTTACCCCCTCAGAAATCCAATGGGGGTCACTATGAGTCGGAATTGACTCGACGGCAGTGAGCTTGGTTTTTGGTTTCTTTGAAGGTCAGGCAGACTAACATGCCATACATAAGAAAGAGCTAGAGCAGGGAGAGAAAGAGCCATGCCACTGTGTGTGAGAGAAATTTATAAGAGACTCCCAGGTGAGAAGCTAAGAGATGTAGGAGAATTGGGGAAGAAGGAAAAGTTTATTTTAAGAAATGTTGCTATGATTTTGAAATGTATCATCTATAATGTTTTCAAGCAGAAATAAGTAAATATGGGAATTGTTTTCTTCTTCTGCCTCCTGGACTCTGGATACAGCTCATTCCAGGCACTAAGCCACATGGAATGCCAAGATTTGTGGAGTATACTTGTCTTTTCTCTTCTCTTTCCTCTTTGCCTTTATTTTCAGCATTGCACGTTAGAAGAAAAAAACATATTGCTGTTTTAAAACCAATAAAATCCCTGTACAAATTGTTAATATCAGCATTAATGTTTGAGTGAAGCATAAGTTCTTTTGACATAATTGTCCACCTTTAGTTCATCGTCTTTCACTAATAAGCACACACGTAAGTATTGTAACATATTTATCACTGGTTTTGAGAGGAGGTCCCTTTCAAGAAGCTTTTTTTGAAAATTTATCTACTTACCAATATCTCACATTTGGTATTGTTACAGAAAGTCAGGAATAAGAGACCATTTAGGGCATCAGTTTTCAAAGGCTGGCCCGTGAAAAAATGTAAAAGACAAGGACAGTGTAGCAAATTTATCAAAAAAAAAAAAAATGAAGTTTATTTGGTTTAAAAGATCTTACTTTTGTATTAAAGTATCATTTATTTTATGAAATGACAGTATTAGTGAATGGTAAGTTTCCTAGTGTAAAATGGAGATTTTTGTGATGGATGAACCCCAGAAGTCTACTAATCACTGATTCAAGGCTCTAAGGCTGCGATGTTCTAAATACACTCTATAGACACGAAAGAGCCTAATTCTCTATTAGTGAAACTTCTAGGAATTAGCCAAGCTCTAGTTCAGCAAATTAAATCAGCCAAGATACAAGGAAGGTATTTTTGTATTTCACGGTGCATTTCCTAACCAAGTAAAATTACACTGTTGGGCATATGAAGAATGCTAGTGAATGTATTTTGTATAGTTCACTTTATATCACTTTTAAGTAGTTCATTAACTAGACTGTAACACCATTTTAAGTCCTTAGGTAGTGCAAATGACTTGCACTTGACTACTAACCTAAAAGTTGGTGGTTCAAACCTATTCTGTGGCACTGCAGAGGAAAGGCCTGGTGATCTGCTTCCAGAAAGACGATAGCCCAGAAAACCCAATGGAGCAGTTCCACTGTCGCCCATGGGCTCGTTCATTGAGTGCGTAAGTCAGAGTCCACTAGATAGCAATGGGTTTTTAAATGTCACGGAAGGCATTTTATTTGCCTTTGAATCTCTAGAACCCAGCATGGTGTTGGCAGAACTGAAATTGATTGATTAATATTTTTTTAATGAAAAAATGATCCAATTAAAATACTTCAACCTAGAAAACCTACTTGTAGTAGATCTATAGCAAGTATGTAACTAGTGTATTTCACTAATAAGGTACTTTGTGTTATCAAAAATATTTAAAACATAAAAGACAGTGCAGGTGATGATGTAATATCTATATATTTATCACCAAAGATTTGCAAATGTTAATACTTTATGTTACTTCCCAGGAACTTTTTCTTTGAAAAATAAACATTGAAATCCTTTTATCTCACCCATCACATTCTCCCCTTCCTCCTGAAAATTAAACATTATTTTGAAATTGGAATGTATTTTCCACATATGCATTATCCTAGGCTATTTTTAAAAGTATGTGTTCATAAATGGTATATAGTATGAGTTTCATGGTTTAAAAGCTCAGTAGTATTTTTATTATAGTTATGTTTCTGAATCTTGTATCACAAATGCTATTTTTAAATCTGTTTGTATTAAACTGTGCAAATCTAGTTAAAATATTTTAATCCCTATGTAATATTCAGGAGGCTTTATGGTGCAGTGATTGAGCACTTGGCTGCTAACTAAAAGGTCAGTGGTTCAAACTCACCTGCCGTGGAAGAAAGATGTGGCAGTCTACTTCTATAAAGATTTATAGCCTTAGAAACCCCATGGGGCAGTTCTGCTCTGTCCAACTATGAGTTGGAATCAACTTGATGGAAATGGATTTGGTCTGGTATATTATATTTAATAATTTGTATATCTTCAACTATATTATGCATTATAAAATTACTCTCCAAAATGTTCTTCCAATTTAAATTCAAAACAATGATGCATATGAGTTTCTATTTCTCCACATCTTCCATAATTTATTATTATCAGACTTTAAAATTTTTATAAATCTACTAGGTATGAAAATTGTTTTATTCATTGTTTTTAGTTTCTTTAAAGGATGACTAGATTTTGACAGCAGTGCTATTCTTGCTCATTTTCCTCAGCCAAATAACAGAAAATACCCTCAAACTATTTGTGGATCAAAACAGTTGTCATCTCTCTCAATTATTTAGTTTACTTGATTATAACAACCTTCAAATATACACTGAACATTAACTTGAGGGTTGTTTAATATTGCCTTGCTATTTTTATTTGTTGGAACTAGTAGAAACAGAATAGGAAAACTTTATTAAATGAAAACTATAGAACATAGATTTAAAAAAATGGACTGTATGATTATGAAAAAAGCTCCTAAAATTTTGTTATATCACTTAATTAGGAGATAATGGAACAGATTATTCAAAAGGATAATGGGCTGTTTTCAGATTTTAATGAATACTGTAATTTTAGTGATGATTACTAAATTCTATATTTGTAAAAGAAAAAGAGTTCATAAACAACAAATTGTACTATTATTAACATATGCTCCAATTTTTAATCAATATAAAACTCTAGCAATGATCGCTAGAACCATTCTCTGAAATTAAGAAGTACCGTAGATAAATAAGGCATAAGAATGCCATTTATTTCTTAACATTCTAAAAGCAAATATATCTACCTATTATCCTTTTCAATAACCTGACACAATGACAATGGAATGGAAGGTTGTCACAGCATAATAGTACCTGGCTGCGAAATTAATACTGAGGTGAAGCTGAAGCATTTATCAAAAATAAGTGTCGAAGTGAGAGGGAAACAGTTATTTTTTCAAAGTGGGAGACATTGATCCTGTGATAATGTTCTATTAAAATGACTTTATTTCTGTTATACCAATTGACTGATTTTGACATAATTATTTTTTAAAATAGAATTTGATGTGCTGTGGTCCAATTATTTTCTTAGGGTTTTATTTACCACCTGTGCATCCCTTTAGCACTTTGCCACACAACTTCAAAGTCTTGAATGAGATAAGAACATAGCACCTCTATACATCCGTTACTCTTCTCCTCATCCCAACACCTGTACTTTAATCTTCCTTTATACATGTAGTAAGTTACACTGAAAAGTGATATTTCCTCAAGGACACCAGCCTGTTTGTTTCCCTAGTTTTTAAATGCCTAGCTCAATTTTCATTGAATAGGGTCTTGAGAATCTAGAGAAAGCAGTATTCTTCAGCTTAACTCTTACCCTTATTGTACTGTCTAGGTAAAAATGAAGGTTTTCCAGTGACATAGTGCCTCAGGCATTTGACTGCTAACCACAAGGTTGGCGGTACAAACCCCTCAGGCACTCTGAGGAAGGAAGACTGGGCAATCTACTTCTGTAAAGATTTAACGCCTTAGAAACTCAAAGGAGGACTCTATTAGTTGGAATCTACTTGGTAGTGAGTTTGGTTTGGAGGTTAAAATATAACATTTAATCAAAACTTTAGGGCTGTCTCACATTGTCTAACTCAAAGCTCCATAGTTTATCAGTTTTACTAATCAATAGTTTGCAGTTTCCACACTTGGAAGATCACAAGTATTTTTAATATGAAGACCTGCCAAATAAACAGAGTTTTGAAGTGCAAAAATACTGTAGACATTAACTACAAAGCATAATGCTTTAGGAAATCACATTGAAAGCTACATAGGTGATTGATTTATCTTTTATTCTGACAGAGACTATCATAGACACTTGTATGTAGTACACTTTCAATAAATTGTTGTTGTTGTTCTTGTTGTTATGTGCTGTTGAGTAGGACCTGACTCATAGAGACCCCTCCTTGGGTGTCCAAGACAGTATCACTACGGAAGTAGATTGACCAACCTTCCTTCCGAGGAGTGTCTGGTGAGTTTGAACCGCCAGCCTTCTGGTTAGCAGTCAAGTGCCTTAGGCACTACACTACCAGAGCCTCCTTTCAATAAATAGTAATTTAAAATAATTTGCTAAAATAATGATGTCAATAAAAATCTGAAAATATGTTTGTTTTATATAGATAGCATCTGAGCAAGCTGACTAATATCCTGAGCAATCCAGATTTTCTTTCTAGCACATACATAGTGCTAAGGAAGAAGGAAGAAATGTTTCTCTAGTTTTGAAATCCAAACTTAGTAGTGTCTCTGAGTAAAACAGAAATATAGCAGTAGGTCTGGTTTGCACCTGGATGGTTTTTGGAAACACTCCCGTGGAAGCTTCAGTTTAAAGTGGTTTTGTAGATAAGAGAAATTCCAACCTTGTATAACTTAATTTTTATGTTATAAAAGGCAATTTTCTGAGCACATGAGATAGCTTATCATTATATTTGGCTCATTCTTCCTACATGTTCTTTTGTTAAGAGAATATTTGGTTACTTTATCAGTGAGATGAGAAATGGTTCAGGAGTTGCACAAAACCATTCATGATTGTCTCTTTGGAATCTAGAGAAAGCAGTATTCCTCAGCCTAACTCTTATCCTTATTGTACTGTCTAGGTGAAAATGAAGGTGAAAATTCAAATGGATGTAGAAAGACCAATTAAAAAAAAAAAAGAGTTTTGTTTAATAACCATTAATAAATGACATAACAAAACTAACATTGTCCCAAAAGATCTTGACCCAGTCAAGATACATACTAAACAAAAATATTTCTAGAATTGTAATTTTAATCCTTGATTGCTTTCATGTGAAAGGCATTTTAGCACAAAACATTCAAAAGGGAAGACAGTCTCTTGGTCCCATGAAAATATAATAAAAGTACATAAAATATAATTTACTGTAAGACATTTGTTGTGTAATAGCCTATCAGCCTTTCTGTAATATGCACCCAGTGGGTGCTCAATAAATATTAATTGAGGATAATGATCATTAAAAAAAGTCACTGAACTTGCTTCAAGAGATGAAACAATAATGAATATCTGGCATGTGAATTGTGTTTTACCTGAGGGAGAAACTGGTAAGCAGAGATGAGGCTCCTTGCTTATAGGTGATCACCAGTTCTCCGTGGCTCATAAGATGGTTTTCTTCCTTTGTACCATGGTGTTTTATATCTTGAGTCTCACACACCGCCCACCTCCTGCGTAAAATTTACACAAGCATTGAAAGATTGTGGAATACCCAAGGAAATCATTTTTCAGTCGATTGAGTTCTTAATGGAAAAAGCTCTCTGAATGCTATCTTACAAATTAGAAGATCCCCTGCTTTCTAAATAGTTCAATTGAAACCGGCTTTGTATTTATCCTTCAGGTCATTCAGGCTGAAATGTTGTTAAGTCTTAAGCAAAAGTCAGACTTTTAAAGGTAAAATGTCAAGTCCTTTTAGGCTTCCATTGACCTTTTAAACCAGATTAGGGATTTGAAGCATTACACATGGATTTCTACATTTTATATCCCCATATTTAACAAATGATCAAATATAACTCCCAAGAATACTATTTTTACAAGCTTGACATTTCAGGTCTGAGAGGAGGCCGTCTGACTCTTTTTACATAAATTTACTGGAGGGGGATTCAGTATACATTTTGGTCTTTCTACCTCCATTTCCTTGAAACTTACTTTAAACTTTGCACAGTTTGCTGTATGTTGAGCGATAACGAAATACCTTAGGATAGTCACTGACAGAACCAATGGGACCAAGTTTTTGTATCTCTTTACTCAAGACCTAGTATATCATTGTGAAGCTGACATTCTTTGATGATGATGATAGTGGTGATAACAATATATATCCCAGATTGTAAAGTGCTATAAGCCTTACTTATCTTTGGTTTCTCCACGGGGTTTTGTCCCATAAGTAGTTCATTTTTATAGTAAGTAGTGAACTTAATTATTCATTTAGCATGTAACTATTTGCCATTGTTATTCTCAACCTTGGCTAAATATTAGAGACATCTGGGAAAATTAAACATAAAAACAAATGAAAGAAAAAAAAACAAAAAACTGATGCCCAGGGTGAGCCCCAGATCATTTAAATCAGGAAATCTTGAAGTGGACTCAGGCATCAATGGCTTTTAAAGCTCTCTAGGTGATTCCAGTATGTGACCAAAGTTGTCCACCACCTCATGGAATTCTAAAGACTATGTAGTATCATTTATACATATTGTTAGAAACAATTTGATTGCTGAAAGAAGGAGTGAGAGAACTTATTTTAATACCTTGTTTTTAGCTTCAAATATTTGACAGGGAGAAGGTCTCAATACCTATTTATTGAACAAGTATTTATTGTCATCCTTCCATACTATTGGGAACACCATGGTCCCTGCCTTGAAGCATAGAGTTCAGTGGGACACAAAGGACATGCACATATATATCTACAGCAAAAATGATAGTACATATTGGAGACCTTCAAATGTTTGCATAGACTGGGATTAGTAAGATTCATGATTTCAAATCATTAGAATAAGGAGAAACAACTAACATTGTCCATTTGACTCCTAAGTGGCTTGATGTAACTCTCTACAAACCCCTCCATCTTTATATGAAGAACCAATATAATAGTCATTAACCTGAAACCTGCGGCTGTAGAGTCGATTCCAAAATGTAGTGACCCTGTAGGACAGAGTTGAACTGCCCAATATGGTTTTCGAGGCTGTAATCTTTATGGAAGCAGACTCCCATGGATTGGTTGGTGAGTTTGAACTTCGGAACTCTCAGTGAGCAGACGAGTGCTTATCCACTGTGTCACCAGGTCTCCTATAATAATCATGTTGTTGTTGTTGTTGTTGTTTGCCGTCAAGTCGGACCCGACTCATAGCGACCCCTCCTTGGGTTTCCGAGGCAGTATCACTAATCATAGTGATACATTAGTAAACTTTTTCAAAATTTTGTAGTTCCTTTAATTGGCCCAGTTTGACCCAGTTTCACAATGTAGACATGCTTCTGAATCCTCCTATAAATCTCATTCCTCCATAAGTGATGATGTAATAATGAGGAAGATATCTGCATAAAGCCATCTGCAACCACAGCAGGGTTTGAGAGCAAGAAATGAGTGGAAGCAAGATCAAGAAGACTGAATTACTCACAGATGCTATCACTCATCTAACAGAGGAATCAAATACATAAAAGGACCCATGGAGACAAAGAAAGAAAGTTTGTGGACCACTTATATGGCTATAGACTCCTGTTCTGGTGCCTAAAACAATGCCAAAAGAAACGACCTATTAGGAATTGAAATTATGTGACTTTGTTTTACTGCAACTTAAAGGACATTGGTTGTGTGTTGTCTTTCTGTCTAGTTTGAGTATCTAGTTCCTAAAGTCCTCTGGAGTTTTGGTGGGAATACAAGGATAGCTAGAGAGTCCCCAATGGCACACTTCAGAAGATGTTTTTAGGTGAGCCATTCATGATCTGTTAAATGGAAACTAGAGTTTAAAAGACAAAGCATTTGATCAACATCTTGAATATTAAGTATAAATTTCAGAGTAGGAAAGCAGTGACTTTAAGCCTGAGGGTATGGCAGATACACATAAAGGAAGTACAGGATAGTTTCAAGAAATGAGGAGCTCCATTCCTCATCATTTGTAGTGATGTGGCTTAAACACTGATGAGGACAAACTGGAAACAATTTAAAAAAAAAAGTTTTGTTTTGTCTTGTTGGACAATGTTTGACAAGCTTGGATTACTCTGTGCACATATTAAGATAATTTGGGAAAGGAACAGGGGGCAATCTAGTCCATTATCATAATTTTTTAGAAAAAATAAGGCCAAAATATTATTAATAAGAAAGAAAACAAATGTTGAAAACACTTTGGTGACAGAGCCAGGCCAAAACACAGGTGTGTTAAGTCTTTCCGTTATAACATCCAACCTCAGTCAAGGTTGACTATTAAATGCCACCTATTTCTACATTTGACCAAATAAACATACTAAAATAAATACCTGTCTGTCAGAAAATGATTTTTAAATAGTCATTTTAAATGAACATTATGGAAATGACAACTCAACTCACATAACTTACAAAAGGGATTTCAATTCAATCACTACCACACATTTTGGAAGCAATTCACACTCAGCATTACTCCTCTCTCTATGGGGAATATAGTCACTTCCACTTTTCCTAGCTAATGTTCTTCTTCTGCATTAACAATAATTTGCTCATTTGAATTGCACTAAATGACTAATATTGGACTTAAAATGAAAAATGGATATTGACCACTTAATTTTCATCACCAGTTATGCTGACTTTCTTTTCAATGCATCCACTACTGTTTGTTATTTCTGCCAGATCCTTTTTAAACTTTCCAAAAAATGTAGACATTTTTTAATTAAAAAAAAAAAAAAAGAAAGTTCCAAACCAAAATATTTTATGGAATGCACCCAGACAGGATATACGGATTATTGTTAATGATATTTTTTATGAATGTTAAAATCCAAAAGATAGTTCAGGAACATTTGTTTGTCATCCATGAAACATGAAAATGGAAATCACGGGTTATACCCAAATAATAACTTTCTGGAAGTTGGAGATGAAGCAAATGGCTGAGGGAGCTGGTAGAAATGTCTTCTTTAATCAATTCCACATTTATCTCTCCAGGATGATTTATATGCAATCTTGTCTGGTAGAAGATAAGAGCTTGATCTCTTGGGGTTTCTCTCAGAATGGAAGTTAGAATAAAAGATGTTTCAATATTGTCATGAACTCCTACCTCCTTCATTTTCTTTGGCCAGTATTAAGCGACTTTATAGATGAATGAAGAAAGATGTCAAGATTGTTATCAAGAATTAGTAGTGCAATACTATTTTCAAATAATCCATGTAAAAGATAAAGGATTTTGGTATTATATGATACATTTAGGGTCTCTGTGTTGAAGAATTAGCTAATAATTATCAGTATGACATTTCCTGAACTGAATTAAGATACATCATGTACCGCTAATGCCTTGGAGGTGAATTAACTGCCCCTAGTTCGACACTTGCTTTTTATGTAGCTGCCATCGGGTAAAAAATTATGTCCTTTGCAGAGGACCAGAAAACAGGAAGGATAGTGATGGAATGTAATTTATGTTGTTTTGGTGAAAAGTATATTTCTTTCTATGTAAAGCAGCAAACATAGCCTTACTTTGTACTTTCAATTGAATATATGCAATTTTATGACAACTTTTAAGCAATTCCTGGGAGCCTGGTACTGTGCAGAAAACTGGAAATATAAAGATACATAGTAAGTTACATTCCTGTTCTTAAGAATTCACAATTTATCAGTCCACTGACAATTAAAATTAAATGTGATATTAGAAGTGTTAGTGCCTAAGGCCTTTGACTGCTAACCAGAAGGCTGCTGACTCAAACACACCAGGTGTTCCCGGGAAGGAAAACTGGGCAATCTACTTCCATAGAGATGTTGTTGTTGTTATTTGCCATCGAGTCGGCCCCTACTCATAGCGAACCCTCCTTTGGTTTCCGAGGCAGTATCACTACGGAAGTAGGAATGCCCAACCTTCCTTCCGAGGAGTGGCTGTACTGCCAAGGAAACCCAAGGAGGGATCACTTTTTTTTTTTTTTTTTTTGAGTGAATAGTCAGAATTTGGAGATGGAAAAGGTGTATCAAGTCTTAGCTCTCCCATTTATTATACCCAGGAACATGGGCAGGTAATTTGCCATCCCTGATACTCCTAATTATGCAGGCTTTCTCTGTCATTTGCATGAGTTTAAGTGTATTGAGCCCGTACCAATATCAGGCACTCTTCTAAGGACCTCATGTGTGTTAGTTATTAATGCTTACAATAACCCTTTTATCATTCTGATTTTGTGGCTGAGGAAGCCCAGGCATCTGAAGTTTGAGTTACTCACTCAAAATGCCAGAGATGGTGTGTGGTAGAATTAGCATTTGAACAAAGGTAGTTTATATATTAGCAATAGTACCTGCCCCCTGAGGTAAGGATAGAGAAGATAAGCAAAGTAAGCCAATTATTTAATGTTATTAAATGTAAGTTTCACTCATTTTTGCTAATATTATCACTGCTATTGCTGTTATGGACGTTATCATTATGATTACTACTAATACTGCTACTCCGACTACTTGCACATATCATAGAAGGAGATTTTAAGGTATAGGTTATATATTAATAATGCAACAGGGAAAAAGATCCCAGATTCAAACAGGTTCACTAGAGACACTTTCATTTAGCCTTGGACAAAACAAAGACAAAACAACGACAGTCATCCCGGATGAGGGAAACCATCAGCATGCACAAATTATAGAAACCTGAATGGAGTCCACTGGGTCATGGCCATGGGATAATTATGTATGGTTTGAACAAAAAGGGAATCATCACAAAATCATGATTGGCAGCAGATCGATTCATTACCATTATAGGCGAGGCTACAGAAGTGGAAAAGACCACCACTGGGACATGTACATAAATGAAGCTAGAAAAGGGTCACAGGACTGGTTTTGGGCCTTGACTACCTCACTAGGTGGTGGTCCAGATAGGCTGTGACTCGTGACCACACAACCTGAGTCTTAGCCACAAAACCAAAAAAACAAACTCACTGCCATGGAATTCAGTCCCAACTCATGGTGACCCCTCCTTGGGTTTCCAAGGCAGTATCTCTACGTAGGTAGATTGCCCAGTCTTCCTTCTGAGTAGTGGCTGGTGAGTTTGAACTGCCAGCCTTCTGGTTAGTAGTCAAATGCCTTAGGCACTAATACCAAGACCCCAACGTTAATTTTAATTAGAAAAGGACACACTCAGGTAAATTCCCTGGTTCTTTGCGTGAGCACAATCTGCTTTCAAACACTTTCTTCCTGAAGGCAAAATGCCCCTGTAGATTTGTCCTGAAACTTGTCTATACATAGCCACAATGCTGCTTTAATGGTCAGAAAGAAACCAAGTGGCAGCCGAAACTTATATCAAACCTCAAAATAGTGCTAGGGCAGATGATAGCCTCCACAAACGCAAGTGCTTTAGAATTTGAGCTTTAATACAGTAATACAACTAACTTCACTAAGCACATATTGAAAAAAAATTTTTCTTAATAAATTAAATGATGTTAATTTCTAGTACTTAGGGCAAATACAAACTGATTAATGCTTCAAAGGCTGATTTTTCTTTTTTTCAATGTTCCTTTCCTTTCCTCCCACTGCACGTCTCTGCTTGGAAGCATGTTTCTTGTATCCACATTTTCATAAAAAAACTAACTCCAAGAAGATAAAGAGTGAATTGTAGAGTGATCAAAATACAGGAAAAAAACTGGATACTTAGTAAGTCCAGAAATCCAAGGGTTTTCTGATATATGCCTGCTTCAGAAGAACTAAGAAAAAATGGAAAATATCCATGCCATGCAAAAATATCACCAACGTATCTCATTAATTTAATGACGGAGGAGGAATAACATTTTATCCAACTCTAAAATTGGTCATTTGGTGTCATTTAAACTGAGAGAAAAAAAAAAGTGCTTTATTTTATATTTTAATTTTCAGTTTTATGATTTTTATTTAGAAATAGAAAGAAGGCAATGGTGTCAATTTGATTTTTTTTATTCATAATTTGTGTGTGGTTAGGATGCTCAATCTTCCTCACAAGAAATTTTTCAATCTAATGTGGATCAAAACTCAAAACCATTAAAAAAAAAAAAAAAGAAAAAAGACCAGCCTTACTGGTCTGATAGAGACTGGTGAAACTCCTGAGACTATCACCCCTAGTCACATTTCAGGCCTGGAATTGCACTCATCAAGGAGCTCTGCTGACATAGTGCCTAAGGCATTTGACTGCTAACCAAAAGGCTGGAGTTTCCAACCCACAAGCCATGCCTCAGAAAGAAGACCGGGCAATCTACTTCCATAGAGATAGAACCTCAGAAACCCACGGAGGGATCACTGTGGGCGGAATTGACTCGATGGCCGAGGGTTTTTTCGTTTGCTGGCTTCCAGTCAAACAATAGATAAACCTACGAGATGAACAATTATACCAGGTAAGTACACTCCTTAGAACAATGAACCTTGGGAAATTAAAAGGGCATCATTTGCAAGAGAAATAACTCAGAGAGCAGGAATGCATGGTAAAGAAGAAGAAGGGAAAAGGTGACCACATGGAGGAAGTGGGAAGACAGCTGTTACATTCTGGGGATTGCAATCAATGTCACGACACAAAATGTGTATGAGCTATTGAATGGAAAACAAATTTTCTCTGTAAACTTTCACCCAAATCACAATTTAAAAAAAATTTAAAAAGAAAATTTGCAATCTATAAAATAAAGTAATTCTCATCCTCAAACATAGAAGTAGTGTCAATTTTAGTTAGGTTATGTTAGATAAATACTATGAGATCCTTAGATGAAAGATGTTTCAGAAAACTGGTAATTATTTATTACTATTATTATGTCCATCCTGGAAGACCTAAGAGGGCTGATTTCTTCCTGTTAATAATTCCCATTCTTTCCAAATAATTGTTGGTTCAAACTGGCACCACAGGAGATAGTCCAACCAGCTGGGAACACTGCTTGACTCACATCTTTCCTTTCCTTAGTCTTTAACTTTCATTCTACATATTTTCTGCTGTTTGGTCTGTGATTTAATAATATGAATTAAGGATTTTCAATTTGCCTCTTTCCCTCTCTTTTTTATTCCTGTCTTGTTTCACTTGTTATCATGCATAGTTTTAAAAAATAAATAAATAGCAATCAAATCACATATTTATGAAATGTATGGCAACCAAAATGAAAATGTTATAGTGAATTCCAAGATACAAGCTATTTAAACATGTGGAACTCTGAAAAGTGAAAGGAGAGGAGACGACTGTGCAGGTCCGGGTTTGTTGATTTATAGTGGTTCTTGGTTGATGAGCTTAAACCAAAACCGAACTCACTGCCGTCTAGTCGATTCAACTCATAGCGACCCCTCCTTGGGTTTCTGAGGCAGTATCTCTATGGAAGCAAATTGCCCAACCTTCCTTCTGGCATGAGGTTTGGGGATCATAATCTCCTGTGTGCCAGCTTGGGAGCAAAATTTTGCTTTTATACTTTCTTTTTGACAATGACATTTCCCTCAAAATGTAAATTTCATTTCATTGGATAAATTTTTAAACTAATATTCCTTTTTGAGAATATTCATACGTATAAGAAAAGTACTGGGAAAAAAGACAACTGAAAGCACAGGTTTTTGGCAATACCATCCATCATACTAATGCAAATTTATGATTTTTTTTTTTTAAATAGTGGTTTATCATTTCTTTCTGAAAAACTTTAAAGACTAATAGATCCAATTATTGTTACTAAATTTGATATTTGGTGTTTCTCATGCTCAAGAAGTCTCTCTCTCTCCCCCCCCCTCACACACACACACACACACACACACACACACACACTTTTATTTCATACACACCCAAGTCTCTAAATCTGTCTCCATTATTGTGATGGAGAAACCCAGAGTTTTTTCTACAAACTCAGAGTCCTACTGCTAAAAATGGCCTATATATATACAGCTAAATTCTGGAACCATGAAAACAATTTACAGCTTACAAGCTCCAGCGCAACAGGGCATTAATTAAAACAAAGAAAAGATTTCCTTGTGAATAAATTGCTGTGAAAAGAAGAAAGTGGTTATAATAGAGCAAAAGAAAGACTTCAGTAACATAAGATATTTGAATCTCTGCTAGCAAATTTATTGACTATTCCCACAAATAAAATATGCATTCAGAGAATCTCAGATACTGGAAATGTCACCTCAGAGATTTAAGACAATGACGTGGTGAACCAAGTCTTTGCCCTACCCAATTTTCTATCATACTTTTATCTTCCTGAAAGTTTGCAAGAACTGAAAGCATAGCTTGATCAAAGAACAGAGAATCCCTCCCCCTCAACAAAAGGCCATATGCAATGTCACCATGGCTACGTGACATGGTTCCATTTATATGCCCCTGCATTTTTGTTTCCTGATCTTATGTGGAATTTTATAACTTATTTCTATATTCTCTCTCACTTGGATTTCTCTGTATTGCTTTGATCACATAGGGGTATAAATCCTGGTCAAATAATAGCAATCATTCCTTTAGATAGCAAGATATTGTAGCAAGACTGCAGAGTCTGCCATCAGGAAATTATTAAAGGAGAAAAGTACTACAGTTACTTCCCTTGGCAGGATGGATATCTCATCTATGACAACATTGTGCAAAAAGGACAAGGAGGCCACATGTTCTGACCTCCTCTAATCCCACAAGAGAAAGACAGAATCACCATCAATAGCCCAAGGCCTATTCCTGTGAGGCCAGACATGCTGCCTCCCTCCAGCCCTTTCTCCA
>NW_006921809.1:5367676-5397997 GCF_000298275.1 Orycteropus afer afer
TTGTGCCACGCCCAACAGAAATAACCCAGGGGGATAGCATTTACAATCAGGAGCTCCTCAGTTGCTCATTCCACCACTGAGTTTGCAATGACTTATGGGTAGAAAAGCCATACTAAGTAATTTACTACACTGCACAATGATAATGTAATTTCTAACCCAAAGTAGAATTGGCAACTTGGTCCAACTCTCCCTTCCATGGAGTGGCCATCTTTAGAGTACAAGTTCTCTCTGCTGTTAGGGGTAAATTGGTGGGAATATTTGAGAAGGTTTCAAATTATATCAGATTTCATCTCTTTACCAGGAACCATACAAAGAAATCATGTTCATAGTTATAACTTATGTTGTATAATATAAATTAGTAAGATATTTGGGGAGAGAGAGAGTTCTGGTAGCCAAAAGATAGTTTCATGGGAAAAAGACATGGCAACCTGCTTCTGTAAAGATTATAGCCAAAAAAAGCCTATGGAGTAGTTCAATTTTGTCACATGGGTCACCATGAGTCAAAATCAACTCAATGGCACCCCACCACAACTATATATAGAGTAAGAAAACTTAAAAATCAAGAATTTAATAGGAAATTTGCAAAGAAAAATGTAATTGATTTATAAAGACTACACCAGGCCCCAAATAAAATGAAATATAACTTAGTAAAAGATTGACTTGAGTTTATATACATACATTGAATCAATTCTTAAAGAAATATATCACTTAAGTTGTCTTTGAGGTTGGAGATGGTGATTATCATCTGTTTCAGAAATCTGAAATCCTCTATTTTGAATAGGAGTTCTGATGGCTTAGTATTGAGGCATTTGACTGCTAACCAGAGGTTAGCCACTCCTTGGAAGGAAGGTTGGGCAATCTACTTCCATAGTGACACCACCTCAGAAACACAAGGAGGGGTTGCTATTTTGAGTGACATAACTACATTAGTTTCCTGAGATATAGAAAAAAGTCATTTCCTCAACACTTCACATTTTGGTTGTGGTATAAAGAAGTTGTCCAAAGAATTGATATATAGCCATATTTTAAATAATAATAATAATAAAGTTGGAATAAATAATTTATAGAATGGGCATCAGTAGCTGTTGATATGAAATAGTACTTCTATCAATAATACTTGCACCAGAGACACACAATTATTATTCAGAAAGAGACAAATTTTCACAATACTCAGATTTCCTAACCTGACTCTAGGAATCTGACTTTGATATATCACTCAGGATAAACTTTGATTTGGGATAAGTGAATGAACAATGTTGTCATATGAATTAATTTACAAATGTCATGCCAAATTTATCACAATCTACACTCAATATATTTCAACCACTAAAATACAAACAAAGCATACTTAAAAAAACAAATTATGTAAGTAAGACATGAATTGCAAAGTAACATGCATAACTCATTGAGAGTTTTCATAAAATTCAAAGAATTATGAAAAGTTTAAGATTAAATGCAATCAAATTGCTTTAGAAGCACAGATATTACAATGACTATAGCAATTGGGACATGGAAGAAGTGAAAACATAAACTCCATGAGGTAGGAACTCTTATCCTGTTCATCACTCTGTCCCTAGTGCCTAGGACAATGGTGCTTAATAACTGTTTATTAATATATGAAAATCATGGTATCCAATCCAGGTAACTTTCTTGTTTCAAAATTACAGAGTTGTACCATGAAAGGATATAAAGTAATTCCTTGTATTAGCTTTACAACTTCTCAGTAACTTCAAAATTGTTACAAAATAGAAAGTATTTTTTACAAATTTTTGCTGTGGAAAATTAGGAAATGGGATGAGATAGTATAAAGAGGGCTACTGTGCCCTGACCCCTTCTTTCAGCCATCATTCTTTATGATGGTAGCAACATCTTTTCAAGGAAACTGTAGAAGCAGCCCAAAGAAGCTTCATTGTTTTTGTTGTTGTTAGCTGCCATCAAGTTGTCTCCAACTCATAGAGACTCTATATACAAAAGAACAAAACACTGCCCTGTTTTGCACCAGCCTCACAATCCTTGCTATACCTGAGCTAATCATTGGACCCAGTGTGTTGAGGGTCTTGCCCTTTTTCGCTGAGCCTCCACTTTACCAAGGATATCTTTCTCCAGGGAATGGTCCCTACTTTGGTCAAACATGACCAAAGTAGGTGAGGCAAAGTCTGCTCATTCTCTCTTACAAGGAGCATTCCAGCTGTACTTCTTCCAGGACATATCTGTTAGTTCTTCTGGCAGTCCACGGTACTTTCAGCACTCTTCACCAACACCACAACTCAAAAGCATCAACTCTTCTTGGGTCTTCCTTATTCACTGTCCAACTTTCACATCTATATGAGGATACTGAAAACACCATGGCTTGGGTTGGGCACACCTTAGTCTTCAAAGAGACATCATTGCTCTTCAGCACTAAAAGAGGTCTTTTGCAGCAGATTTGCCCAGTGCACTACTAATTTCTTGACTGAAAACAGCTGTAGAAACCAAAACCAAACTCACTGTCATCGAGTCGGATCCAACTCATAGCGACTCCTCCTTGGGTTTCCAAGGTGGTATCACTACAGAAGTAGATCAGGCTTGAACCACCAGCCTTCTGGTTAGCAGTCAAATACCTTAGGCACTATGCTACCAGAGCTCCCTTTAGTTAAGGCAAAATTAAGGGTAATTTAATTTACCTTAAGGAATTCTGGTGGTGCAGTGGTTAAAGCACTTGGCTGGAAACCTAAAGGTCTGTTGTTCAAACCCACCAGTTACTCTGCAGGAGAAAGATGTGGCAATCTGTTTCTGTAAAGTTTTACAGCCTTGGAAACCCTATGGGGCAGTTCTACTTTGTCCTTTAGAGTCAATGTGAGTCGGGGATGACTTGCCAGCAGTGGGTTAATTTACCTTAACTTCTAAGTTAACTTAAAGTTCTATTTATATTAGTTAATAAGACATTAAGATAGTAAGCAATTGCTAATAAACTCTATATATTCTCTGAAAAATCCTCAGAATATGAGAGGAAAGTTCTAATTTCTTGAAATTAAATAAGTCCATCCACTTGATTAGGTAAATTCAATGATGGATTGAGCAATTTTTATTTATTAATAATATATTTGGATATTAATGTAAAGAAGGCTCTGAAAGGTTAGAAAAACCAGAGATATTCAGGTTACAGGATAATGTTAATTTTTGGTGTGGGTTTTGGCCTTCTCAGTGTTAGGAGAGTAGACTTCATTTATTTAGGGAAAGAAGGAAGAAAGGTAGAGAGGGAAGAAGGGAGGAAGGGAGAATTAGGGAAAGGGGGAAAGAGGGAAAGCAGAAACATAGTAGATGGAAGTTCCATGGCATTCTTACCAATAAAGGATATACTCAGTCCTTTGATCAGAGTCTGTGAGTTGTCAGTCCTAAAGTTTTCATGATATAAGCCATTAATATAACAAAAAACAAACCAAATTCACTGCTGTTCAGTCAATTTGACTCATAATGGCCTCTTCTTGGGTTTCCGAGGTGGTATCTCTATGGAAGTAGATTCCGCAGTCTTCCTTCTGAGGAGTGGCTGGTGGGTTTGAACCACCAGCCTTCTGGTTAGCAGTCAAATGCCTTAGACACTACGCCACCAGAGCTCCCAAGCCATTAATATAGAGACTTGAAATATAACTTTTGGCTATAAAAATAATGTTCTGAAAAGAATAATTTTAAAACCATTTTAAAATTTGTATCATTTTACAAACCTGGTCTGTGGGCTGAGAACAAATTCTCTAGTGTTAGGAATGAATTGAGATGGATGGCTGAAGAAGACATCGTAGAAGACACAGGTTTCTTAGACAATGTACTTAAAGCCCTGGGCCATGAGCTTTTTATTTTCGTTTTAAAATAATCTTTTACACACATAGAACGAATTTAAGATTTGGATCTGCTCACTTTATTCATTATAAAGGGCCCATTTCTGATAGTAGTAAAGTGTTTTTTCTTAAAGAACCAAAAGAAAACAAAATAAAATAGAATGAAAAAAATAACACGATGTAACATTTTGGTACAAAATATGCTGTACTTTTTATGAAATCAATTGATCCTTCCTTGATCAATGAAATCTCTTTAGGCCTCAATTACGCTGACATTTAGAGAATCAATTTCCAAAGGCAATTTACTTCTGCAGATATGAGTTTCATCTTTGTAACTTTACCAGTTCTCCAATTTGTCAAATATTTTTCATTAATATCTGCACTTGACGTTCATTATATCCTCAGACAGCTTACCAAATAGATGTGTGTGTGTGGGGGTATGTTATAAAGTCCTTCTAAACATTGGTCCTGGTTATACCCAGTGTTTGAGGTATTAGGTTGGTTACAATTTCATTTCAAACAATCTTTATTATCAGTGTTCAAAAAGTTAATACAACTATAAGCTGCATTACTAATACAGGATCTTAATCATTAAGGGGAACCACACTCTGTGTTCCTTAAACAGAACAGATATTAAGGGAAGTCATCCAAAATAAGAAGGGCTTGGTAGTCAAAAATGAGGAGAAAATAAAACAGAAAAAACAAAGCAAACAAATAAACAGAAAAGCAAAAACATATGCAAATGTCCACTATACCCAGGAAGGTGAATATTAGGCTAATATGAGGCAGGTGTAGAGAGGATGATTATAGCTATTTCACTTATGTCTGTCCTACGAAGGAAAATCACATGGGCCTTAAATGCAACTAACATAAGTGACCTTATAAGATGAAGGCAGAAGGAGATTTAATGCAGAAGATGCAATGTTGCTGGCTTTGAAGATGGAGGAAAGGGTCACAAACCAAAAAAATGCAAGAAATGCCACTCCCATCAGTGGAAAAGGTAAGGAAAAGATTGTTCCCGAGAACCTTTGGAGGGAGTGTGGTCCTACCAACACCTTGATTTCTACCCAGTGAAATATATCTCAGACTTCTGATCTTCCAAACTGTGAGAGAATAGACTTGTGTTGTTTTAAACCACAAATTCTGTAGTATTTGACAAAACAGACAAAGGAAACTAATATACCAGTCAAGAATTTATTGAATACCAAGTTTGCTCAAAAACTATTTTCAGCATGATGGAATAATAGGAAAAAACAAACAAACAAACAAAAAAAACCAACAATTAGCCTTTATAGACTAATTGAAGTGACAAAATGGCAAACTGAAATAACACAATTTTAAACCAGAATGTAGAATAAGTGCCTAAGTATGTTATAAGGTCAAAAGAAGAAATAACACTATGCTCGGGTTATCAGAAGATTCTTTAAGAAGAAAACAGGCTAGCTTTTCTCTTGAAATTCTTAATTGAACTTCTTATCCTATCCCCCATATCTCTTACCTTCTTGTCCATGTTTCCTATGTTAGCATTTCTTTGTGTGGCCTCACTCTCACTGAGGATAGCTTATTTCATGAGTGTTTTTTTATTTGCTTGTTTTGTTTCAGTATTTTTTTTCTTCTTGTTTTAAATTTTGGACTGTGAGCTCTATTACCTAGATCAGTGGTGTGTCATTCCAGATAGATATTGCATTTATTTCTGCAACAAGCTCTAGAATTACCATTGCCCTGGAACTAATAGAAGGATATTAAAACTTGCAGCAAGTATAAATTTGAAATTCAAAGTTTACAAATACACAAAGTTGTTGTTGTTGTTATGTGCCATCGAGTTGGACCCTTGGGTTTCCAAGGCAGTATCACTACAGAAGTAGATTACCCCATCTTCCTTCTGAGGAGTGTCTAGTGGGTTTGAACCGCCAGCCTTCTAGTTAGCAGTCAAGTGCCTTAGGCACTATGCTACCAGAGCTCCCAATACACAAAGCAGACTTTTGTTTTCTACCCAGAGCTAAGGCCAAGGAAGATAAATATCTTTTTTCTCTCAATATGCTTATGAACAGATTCATTTTGGTTCTTCTTTCCTCAGTCCTTTAAGTACACAGCTTTTTTTTCTTGTGTCAGTTCCAACTCCCTGACTTGTGTGGGCTGAAGGCCTGATTTTCCATTCATTCTTAAGAAGATTAAAATCAAAGCCTCTCTATTCCCAGTACTGACACCAGCTTGCCTACTTCCCATGACCCAGCTTCTATAGCAGAGCTCTGTCTTTCAGATCACTCTTTGCTTACTAGCCCCTGGGGATTTCTTTTTCTTTTTGTTTACAGAGACATTTGTTATATTTCACTACCATTTCTAATTGTTTGAATCAGGAACGTTTCCAGATTGTGATACACCAAATCTCTATTCTAGTCGTTTTATCATTATGGTAACTAAATTTTCTTTCTGTTCTCTGCTTTTATTGGTGTTAACACTTCCAAAATTCTTCTCTATGATTTGCATTCAAATATTCCAAAAAGGGGGAAAAAAAAGATTCTGTTGATTATACTCTGTTCACTAAAGAATGTTCTAGGAAGCAGCGTTCACATTTGGCCACCCCTGCCCCCTTTGCCTGACAGTTTTCCATGTTGTTTCTTGTTGTATGCAATCAAGTCAGAGACGACTCATAGTGACCCCTCCTTGGGTTTCCAAGGTGGTATCACTACGGAAGTAGGTTGCCCAGTTTGCCTTCAAGGGAGTGGCTGGTGGGTTTGAACCACCAGCCTTCTGGTCAGCAGTCAAGTGCTTCCATAGGTATTCACATTTTCATAGAAGATGTTTAGCGGCATCAGGATTGGAGGAAGATTCATTACCAAGCTAAGATATGCAGATGACACAACCTTGCCTGCTGAAACTGAAGAGGACTTGAAATACTTATTGATGAAGATCAAAGACTACAACCTTCAGAATGGATTATACTTCAACATAAAGAAAACAAAACTCTTCACAACTGGACCAAAAAGGAGCATCATGATAAATGGAGAAAAGCTTGAAATTTTCAAGGATTTCATTTCACTTGGATCCACAGTCAATACCAATGAAAGCAGCAGTCAAGAAATCTAACGATACATCGCTTTGGGCAAATCTGCTGTAACAGACCTTTTTAAAGTGCTAAACAGGGAAGATTTCTTTTTGAGGACTAAAGTGCACTTGACTCAAAGCATGGTATTTTCAGTTGCCTCATGCATGTGTGAAAACTGGACAATGAATACTCACTGCCGATGATTCAGCTCCAACTCATAGTGATCCCTCCTAGGGTTTCCAAGGAGATATCAATACAGAAGTAGACAACAAAAGAAGAATTGATGCCTTCACATTATGGCATTCATGAAGAATATTGAATATATCATACTGAATATATCATGCTAGAAGAATGAACTAATCTGTCTTGGAAGAAGTACAGCCAGATGATCCTTAGAAATGAGGACATGCTATCAGGAGGGACTAGTGCCTTGTGAAGGACATGATTCTTGGTAACATAAAAAGCCAAATATACTGCCATCCAGTCGAACCTGACTCATAGTGACCCTCCTTGGGTTTCCAATGGGGTATCACTATGGAAGTAGGTTGCCCAATCTTCCTTCCAAGGAGTGGCTGGAGGGTTTGAACCATCAGCCTTCTGGTTAACAGTCAAATGCCTTAGGCACTATGCTACCAGAGCTCCTGCTTGGTAACATAGAGGGTCAGTGTAAAAGAGGAAGAGTCTCAAGATATATTGACACAGTGGCTACAACAATGGGTTCAAACATAGCAATGATTGTGAGGATGATGAAGGACTGGATAATGTTTTGTTCTGTTATACACAGGGTCACCTGAGTCAGAATAGATTCTATGGTACCTGACAACAACCATTCTTTGACTAAAGTAGAGATTTCTGTTCCAATCAGTTGTGGACCAGTATAACCAGACCTCATGACATAAAGAATGATGCATTATGGGTAAGGAATCACCTCTGAAACACTTTCCCAGAACAACTTTCCCAGGGAAGAGTTATGGACACAGCACATACTGAGACTGTACTGAAATTTCCATTATAATTTAATGCTAATTAACTGATACTTTAAAATTATTGTGTACTTTTCTTAACTCACTAAGTTTAAAGCTATACATGTATTATTTCTCATCTAACAGTGTTAAATTTATAGTTGATATTTGAGAGGAAGATTTTGATTGATCCAATATAACAGTAAATCATGTATCAGAAATATCAAGGAGTGCAATAACTTCGAGACAAGTTAAAAGAAGTTTTGCAAGGATAATAGCACATAGAAAAGTTGAGACTAAGTTATCTAGGCAAAAAGCTACAGAGTTCCAAAAAGCAAAAGGACAAAGAGAAAAACACCAAATTGCATAAGAGAAATAAGGTTATGTGCTAAATATAAGAAGAAAAAATCCCAATTAATTATCTGAAGGACATTCTAGAAAATAATCATATAACAATTTACTACAGAAAAAAAGAGAAAATAAATTGCTTGAAGAAAGAAGAGGAAGAGCTTATATGGTTCACACTCCCAAAACTGCAGCAAGTCCTAATGTATAAAATATTTTGAAGAGAAAAATAATTAGGTCTAAAATTTTTGGAAATATTTTATTTGGAAGACATAAGTATCCATTGGTAAACGGAGTAGAGGACCCGTCTTTTTCATCTTCTGTACAGCCAGAAAAATGCTTAAATCCAACCTGTATAAATTAAAGTCTGATAATGGGTTGGAGAATATTGACAATAGTTTGTGACTAATCTTTAATCATAAACTTTAGGTTCAAAGATCCAAAATACCCCACTTAGCAAGAAAAACATCAAGTTTTCAAATTTAGTAGCACGGGCTTATTGATTTTAGTAACTAAAGTCCTTAACAACATTCATTTTACTTATGCTTTCTAATTTTGCATGTATTTTTCCAGATGGTTCTAGAATATTTATATCACAAAAAGTTTTTCTCTTAATAATAATATAGACTTGTTATCATTTTGTTATAATATTCTATGGAAAAGTGACAAATTTAAATGCAAGGAGTTTTAAAATGAATGCAAACTTTAGGATTAGTTTGGGGGAAAAGTAAATTTTCTTGAAATGACTTTCTGAAGAAGGATATGTTGTCAATGACACTCCATGTATAAAATAGTTTGATGTCACCTAAGTAAGAAAATTCAATTTGCTTTTGTACTTCAGTACAGCACTGAAGGATTGGAAAATTTCCCAGACTTGCTAGGCTGGATGCAAATTCTCACCTCCCCCAAACTTCTGTGTTTAGCGGATGACTTTCCCAATTATAACTGTATTCTGACAATAACTAACCGTTGTCCTGAGTGATGGGCAAAGAAAGCCAAGAGCCTGGAGGCTAAAGGAATTAAGTGGATGCGATCTCCAATCATGTACTGAGCCAAAGATTCCTCATAGGTACATTCCAATTTTTCTATGTTAAGGGCTAATTGGTATGTGTAATTTGCATAGATCTTTGGACATTATAAACACATAGTAGCTATGAGGTGATGGCAAATTTAGCAACTATATTTATTTTGCTATTGTACAAATGGGTAATAAACAATCTAACAGTTATAAGTAATCTACTTTTTTTAGTTATAATAGTGTCAAGTTTCTCCATAATAGGAGAAAATTAGTAATTATGAAGAAGAGGTCACCTTCCATTTCATTGATATTTTTTAAATAATGATATTTCTAGACAATCTTTCTAATTTTTTTTTCCTTAAGAGATAAGAAGATAAGGATTTTTCAGATGTTAACTTTTGCATGTCAGGAAAGGTTGTTATTTACAAGTGAAAAATTTAGAAAAGCCAAATTGTTATACATACCCAAACTGAAAAATCCACCAAAAAATGTTAAAAGTATACTCAATTATACTTCATCCTAAATATCTTCCTTTAAACATTAAAAAGCTGTGATTTTCCATATCACACACACACACACACACATGCATGCACACACACACAAACTGCCATTAATGAACAACACTTAATTATCTGATCTATGAACTAATTGAGCCATTAATAGATTTTGGCAATATAATTGCATTTGTCCTCTTTCTGAAGGGTGAATCTGACCTTTATAACCATTTTCTATATCAAATTCTTTAGTATTAGTTATTTTTTAATCACTCAAATATTTAAAGAAACTACAGAAAACCAATCTAAATGAACCATTTTTCCATTTTCAATCCTTTGTAAGTTTATTTCTGAGATAATTATATCCTCTTTGAAGCTATTTTATCATGATTTTCCATTCACTGACCTATGATGTTAAAATCCAACAAGAGGCAAATTTTCTAAACTAGATTTTCCCAAAGTATGCTCCACAGAACATTAGTTCCATAAGATGTTATTAGATGTTCTAAATTCAAATGTATTTCAGAACTGGATTAAATAACATTGAATACATTCCTTTATTTCATCATTCTTCAGAACTTTTATTATTATTATAAATGTTCATTGTGAGCATCTAAGAGAATACTTCATAAGATGTTTCATGAGGATATTTGATCATAGATCCTTTTTTTTTTTTTTTTATTACATAGAGCATTTTAAGGAATGAAATATCTACTAGTTGCCAGGCATTTTTAAAGTGGCATCTTAGATAACAAGAACAGTATATGTGCCTAGTTAATAAGAACAGTAACCAACCACTAGAATATGAGTTAAAAGATTTTATTTTTTTCCAATTTTAGCACAGGTACATCACAAAAGAGAATAAATAAATGGTAAATAAACATTTTAAAATGTACAGAAAGAGTAGAGTGCCCATCAAGATACGTAACTTGTGGTGTAGACGAAAAATGAAATAGTGTAAAGCTGGATTGACACATTGGCTGTGATGATGGGCTCGTGCATGGCCAGGATTGTGGGGGTGGTGCAGGACCCAGCAGTATTTTGCTCTGCTGTAGATAGAATCATTATGAGTCAAAGCCGACTTGATGGTACCTAACAACCTAAAGTTATAAAAATGAATCAATTACAGCTTCATAAAATAAATCTAAAAACAATACTGAATGATAAAAGTGGGATACAAAATGTTACATATTACATAGTTAGGAGGCCTTTTATGCAAAGTTCAAAAATCAGGAAATCTAAACCCTTTGGCGGAATGTTTGCTGAGTCATTAAAACCATAAACAAAAGCGAAAAAATAGTTACCATGAAAGACAGGACTGTGGTTATCTGGGGGAGGGAAAGGGAAAGATGATGACTGAGAAGAGCCACATTATGGGAGTGTGTGTGTGTGGGTGGGTGGGGGTGCTGGAAGTGCTCCATGTCTTTTCCTGGGTTATAGCTACTGAGTGCCTGCATTGATAAAAATCTTTGACCTGTATTGACCTATATTCTGCATTACACTTTCTCCTAAGGGGGGGGGGGCGGGGGAACTCACCACCATGCAGTCAGTCTCAACTCCTAGTGACCCCTCCTTGGGTTTCCAAGGGATTGATCCATCTTCCTTCCGAGGAGCGACTGGTGGGTTTAAACCTCCAGCCTTCTGGTTAGCAGTCAAATGCTTTAGGCACTACCCCACCAGAGTTCCCCTAAGTCAGAAGGAAGGAGTTATTTTGGATTGTTGTGAAGTCAGCTGGTTTGAAGCTTCTTGTTGTTAGGTGCTGATGGGTCCTCTCTAATTCATAGCGATCTACAGCAATTCACAACAGAAGGCAACACTGCCCAGTCCTGTGCCTGCCTCACAATCCCTGCTATGCCTGAGCCCATCGTGGCAGCCCTATGTCAATCTATCTTGTTGAGGGTCTTCCCTCAACTTTCCATGACCCTCCACTTTACTAAGTATGATAGACTTCCCCAGGAAATGGTCCCTTCTGACAGTCACATGACCAAAGTAGGTGAGACAAAGTCTGGCCATTCTCGCTTCCAAGGAGCATTCCGGCTGTGCTGCCTTCAGGACAGATTTGTTAGTTCTTCTGGCAGTCCATGGTACTTTCAATATTCTGCTCCAACACCACAATTCAAAAGCATCAATTCTTCTTCGATCTTCCTTATTCATTGTCCAGCTCTCACATGCATATAAGGCAATTGAAAATACTGTGGCTTGGGTTAGGCACACCTTAGTCTTAAAGGAGATATTTAAGCTCTTCAGCACTTTAAAGAAGTCTTTTGCAGCAGATTTGCCCACTGCAATACGTCATCTGATGTCTTAACTGCTACTTCCATTTGTGTTGATTGTGGATCCAAGTCATATGAAATCTTTGACAACTTCAATCATTTCTCCACTTATTGTGGCACTGCTTATTGATCCAGTTATGAGGATTTTTGTTTTCTTTATGTTGAGATGTAATCCATACTACACACTGTAGTCTTTAATCTTCATCAGTAAGTGCTTCAAGTCATCCTCACTTTCAGCAAAGTTGTCTCCTCTGTGTGTCGCAGGTTATTAATGAATCTTCCTCCAATCCTGATGCCACATTCTTCTTCTTATAGTTCAGCTTCTTGGATTATTTGCTCAGCATACAGATTGAATAAGTATGGTGAAAGGATACAACCCTAACACACTCCCTTCTTGATTTTGAACAATGCAGTATCCCCCTGTTCTGTTTGAACAGCCCCTGATCTATGTAAAGGTTCCTCATGAGCACAATTAAGTGTTCTGGAATTTCCATTCTTCTCAATGTTGTTGATAATTTTTTATGATTCACACAATCAAATGCTTTTTCATAGTCAATAAAGCATAAGTACACATCTTTCTGGTGTTCTTTGCTTTCAGCCAAGATCCGTAGACATCAGCAATGATGTCCCTCATTCCACGTCCTCTTCTGAACCCAGCTTGCATTTCTGGAAGGTCTCTGTCAATATACTGCTGCAACCATTTTTGAATTATCGTCAGCATGATTTTACTGGAATGTGATATTAATGATATTGTTCAATAATTTCCATGTTCTGTAGGATAACCTTTCTTTGGAATGGGTACAAATATGGATCTCTTCCAGTCCGTTGGCCAGGTAGCTGTCTTCCAAATTTCTTGGTATAGATGAGTGAGTGCCTCCAGCGCAGCATCCATTTGTTGAAACATCTCAGTGAGTATTCCATCAATTCCTGGAAACTTGTTTTTCACCAATTCCTTCAGTGCAGCTTTGGCTTCTTCCTTCAATACCATTGGTTCTTGATCATACACCAATGAAATGGATAAACATTGACCAATTCTTTTTCGTACAGTGACTCTGTGTATTCCTTCCATGTTCATTTGATGTTTCCTGAATCATTCAATATTTTGCCCATAGAATCTTTCACTACTGCAACTCAAAGCTTGAAATTTTTTTTCAGTTCTTTCAGTTTGAGAAATGCTGAGTGTGTTCTTCCCTTTTGGTTTTCTAACTCCAGGTCTTTGCACATTTCATTGTAATAATTGAGTTTATCTTCTTTTCTCTTTTTTTTTTTTTGTCCTCAGTTGTAGAAAGTCAACATAGAAATTTAAAATTATTATTAATATTACTCTGTTATAAATACATAACTAAAAAAAAAAATTGTTGTGCTTTAGGTGCAAATTTACTGAGCAGAATTTGTTTTACATTCAACATTTCATGTAAATTTGGTTTCACTCCCCAATCACCATACCCAATCCTAACCCTAACTTTGTCTTCTCGAGCTGCTCTTTGAAATCTTGCTCTTTCATCTTGCCATTTCTTACATTTGTTTTAGTCACTCTCCATTTAAGGGCAAGTTTCAGAGTCTCTTCTGACATCCATTTTGGTCTTTTCTTCCTTTCCTTTCTTTTTAATGACCTTTTGCTTTCTTCATGGATGATGTTCTTGATGTCATTCAACAATTCCTCTGGTTTTCAGTCATTGGTGTTCAATGCATCAAATCTATTCTTTAAGTGATTTCTAAATTCAGGAGAGATATAATCAAGGTCATAGTTTGGCTCTCATGGACTTGTTTTAATTGTCTTGAACTTGAACTTGCATATGAGCAGTTGATGATCTGTTCCACAGTCAGCTCCTGGCCTTGTTTTGGCTGAAGATATTGAGCTTCTCCATCACCTCTTGCCACAGATATAGTCAGTCTGATCCTTGTGTATTCCATCTGGTGAAGTCCATGTATATAGCTGCCATTCGTGTTGGTGGAAAAAGGTATTTGCAATGAATAAGTTGTTGGTCTTGAAAAATTCTATCATGCAAACTCCAGTGTTATTTCTATCACCAAGGCCTTATTTTCCAACTACCAGTAACTCTTCCTTGTTTTCAACTTTTGCATTCCAATCACCCATGATAATCAACACATCTTGATTGCATGCTTGATCAATTTCTGACTGCAGAAGTTGGTAACAATCTTTAATTTTCTCATCTTTGGCTTTGGTGGTTGGTGCATGTTCTGGTTACCTAGTGCCGCTCTGACAGGAATATATCACAATGGGATGGCCTTATCAAATAGGAGTTTATTCTCTCACAGTTTGGAGGCTTTAAGTTCAGTTTCAAAGTGCCAGGCTCTAGGGGCTGGGTGAAAGCCACTCGACCTTGGGCTTCAGCTTTCCCTCTTGCTTCCAGCCCACTGGAGCTAGAGGCATCTATCTGTTCACTCAGTCAGCTACTGGCTGCTGAGGCTAACAAACCCAAGGTCAACCAATAAAATGGCACCGTCCTGATGTTATCACACCACATGGGAAGCCATTAATTCAAGTCTATTGTAAGTCCCAAGGTCAGCAGAGCATGGCAGGATGCTGAACAATGACATGGCTACATGCAGGGTTCAAGAATGCCCTATGCTGAATACTATCCCCACGTCTTTCCTTATATACAGGAAGCAGACCACATCCCAAAGGCAGCTACTCAGCTGCTTGTGGTAGATCCCACCATGGACTTGTTTGCCAATCTCATCATGGGGAAAAACTACCACCAGCTGCCCAGCCACTCAACCAGGCCCAACCAAGTTGACATACAAATTTAACTACCACAGTGCATAAATGTGAATAATAGTAGGATTAACTGGTCTTCCTTGTTGGCGTATGGATGTTATCCTATCACTGAGAGCATTTTGCTTCAGGATAGATCTTGAAACATTCTTTGTGATGATGAATTCCACACCAAACCAAACCAAACCAAACTCACTACCGTCAAGTCAGACCTGACTCATAGAGACCCCTCCTTGGGTTTCCGAGGCAGTATCATTATGGAAGTAGATTGCCCAACCTTCCTTTTGAGGAGTGGCTGGTGAGTTAGCAGGCAAATTTTTTAGGTACTGTGCTAATGCCACACCATTCCTCTTCCATTTGTCATTCTCAGCGTAGTAGACCATATAGTTGTCTGATTCAAAATGGCCAAAACCAGTCCATTTCAGCTCACTAATGCCTAGGATGTTGATCGTTATGTGTTCCATTTCATTTTTTGACTACTTCCCATTTTCTTAGATTTGTACTTCATCCATTCTATGTTCTGATTATTAATGGATGTTTGCAGGTGTTTCTTTTCATTTTGAGTCATGCCACATCAGCAAATCGAAGCCCTGAAACTTTACTCCATCCACATCATTAAGGTCAGCTCTACTCTGAGGAGGTAGCTCCTCCCCAGTCACTCATTTTCCAGCACGATATTGGACAATGTTTCAGGGCTATTCATAAAGTTTTCCAGTAATATATCAGACAGTGTTTTATTGCTAATCATAAGGTTTTCACTGGCCAATTCTTTGAGAAGTGGATGGCCCCTTCCTTCTTCCGAGTCTGTCTTAGCCTGGAAGTTCTGCTGAAACCTGTCCACCATGGGTAACCCTGCTGATATTTGAAATACCAGTGACATAGCGTCCAGCCTCACACTAACACACAAGCCAACACAGTACCCCAGAATGATAAACAAATCAGAAGTCCCTGAGTAATTTTCACAGAATCAAATGGCATTTCATTTATTGGATGGAAGCCAGAATTAATGACCTTTCATTTGAACTCAGGTAACCTTAACTGTCCCATGAAGGTAAAGGAAATGGGATGGCTGGATGGAGAGAGTTTCATAAGTGCATTTTGGTGATTCCATGTGGATGATGTGCTGTCTGCTAATGACGGTAATCATATTTTAATGAAAAACCTTTTAAAACTATTTTTGAGTGTTCATAGAATGTTAGGCATTTTGCTGGGCCCTTTATTTAAATAACCCAATTGTGTCCTCCACTAACCCTGCAAAGTGAGTTCTCCACCCTTATTTTGGAAGAGAAAGGTTTATCTAACCTAGACTATACGAAGAAGCTCTAATATATTATGAATAAAATAAACATTCACAGTTTAGCTTTCCTGTAGCTTTGAAACCTCAGTTTGGGATGGCATCAAAAGTACTAGCACTATTGATAGCTGTCTGCAAATCCACTGTGTAGTTTTTCAAACCGTGGTCCTTATACCACCTCCTTTATAATTTACCAGGGGAACTATGAAAATACTGATCTTAAAGTCCTACTCCAGATTTACCAAAACAGAATTCCTAGTGGTAAAGCCCAAGAATCTGCATTTTAAGGAAGGTTCCTGGGTGATTCTTACACAAACTGAAATTTAATTTCTGGTCCACGCAAAAGAAGTGGAAAAAAAGTGTTAAGCAGTAAAACCCTGAACAACAATGGGAATAAGATTTAGGCAGGAAGAAAGTCTTTTAGATTAAGATATTAAACAACTACAAACCCTCTCCCATGGTTCTATTGAATGGATGCTATAATGCTTCCTGTAAAACAATATTAAAATGCTCCTCTTGACCTGACATTTAATTGTGGGATCTTGGAAGAGGATTTGCTGTTGTTGTCTATCAGACTCAATCTAAAAGATGTTTTTTCCTGTCCAAAGCTTATTCCCATTGTGCATCAGTGTTCAGGAGAAAATCACAGAAATTCTAAGACAGAGCTACCTGGCCACTCAAAAAGACACTAAAACTAGCTTTTTACAGAGTGCATTGAAATAAAGTAAGTTTCTTAGAAATAAAGTTAATGGAAACAGTTTATATTTAAATCTGATCTGTCAGCAAATACTGGCCAGTCTTAAAAGTTAAAAACAATCGAAAACTACCAATCCTTCATAAGCTTGTCAGGGTGATCAGGTAGTTCAATTTTAGTACACTTGGCTAAAATTTCCACCTGTTTTTAATGGAGAATGTGGGCAGCTAATTTGAGAGCCGTACTGTGGATTATTTGTGTTTGTTGTGCATAATTATGCTGAAGTTAAGTGTTCACTGAATTGTGTAGGGTTGTTATTGTGGTGTGGGTTATGGTCATTCACAAACTTTTTTTTATTATCTTCTTAAAGTCTGTAGTTAGAGAACTTTTAAGTGTTCCTGGTGAAAATAAGCAACCCCGTTTGATCCCTCTTAACAGCTGTAGTCCAGGTGCTGAGGTTTAAGCAGATATATCATCATCCTGAGACAACGATACCTTCACTAGTCTTATGTCTCCCTGCAATATCCTCTTTGTCACCAATACATCTTAGGAGGCTAACATTTAGCAGGGAGATTCAGTGAAAGGAGTAACTTTTTAAAAACTTTGTAAGAATTTTTGTGGTATGACTAATTCCCATATATTTCTTAAAATCTGATTTTGTTTTTAATAGTACTCTTGATTGCCTCCTATTCCCCCCAGTACACAATGTAATAAAACAGCTGTATTATAAACCACAGAAACATTGCATTATACTCAGGATTATAAACAGTAAGCTCGAACCTGCTACTCACGACTTCAAGTGGTTTCTAGCTTAAGATCTGTGTGGTGGAAAGGTTCCTTAGCTATTCAGCTTTTTTTTTTTTTTTTTGTATCATATGACATTAAAAAACTAATACTTATATGTATCATGACAAATAAAAAAATGTCTGCATATATTTCTTTTGTTCTAAGTATTCACTGAGCCTTATTATAAACAAAGTGAAGGAGCTCTGGTGGTGCAGTGGTTAACATCCAACTACTAACCAAAAGGTCAGTATTTCAAACCTACCAGCCACTCTGCAGGAGAAAGATGTGGCAGTTTGCTTCTGTAAAGGTTACAGCCTTGAAAGCCCTCTTTCCTATAGGGTCATTATGAGTAGGGGTTAATTCAACAGCAACAGATACACTCAAGGCACTTTACTAGACATTAATCAAAAGGCAAAGATAAGTCAAACAAAAGCTTTGCCCTTCTGAGATTTGCCATCTGTCAAGAGAGTAGTGAAAAAATATTTGAGTGTCTTCTTTAGGTCTGGTTTTGCCCAGGTAGAAGGGAAATATGAAGTGCAGTAAGACGTAGTCCCTGATTTTGATGAGTTCAGAGTGTAGTATGAAGAGACCAACATGAAATAGACTTCTGACATGTTGCATGTTCTCTAACAAAGCATTTACAAAAGCATTTGAGAACACAGGAAGAGGGGGAAAGTTATGAATGAGTCATATTCCAAGGCATCACAACCTGTATCGAGAAGTGCATTTAGTATGAAAGCAATCATGTCTTGGTGTGAATCTAGACTTTAGCAATTGTAGGCACTACTCCAGTCACACAGGACTGATTTAGGCAGACCATGGGAAGCTGTAAGCACATTGCTTAGATCTGGTCATGAAATTAGGATCCTATCTAATCCAGGCACCACAGCCACAGCTTTCTGACTTTGGTACACCCAGCAATAAAGCCTCATGGATTGGGTTAATCCAGTATTTGCACAATCTAAACCATTCGTAGGACTAGCTCTGTCACCTTGGATGAGTCATTTTACCTTGTTGAGCTAGGTAATGGAAATAGATGAGCTGATGCAAAGACTATGTCTATCTCCAGTTTGATTTCTTTATGACCCAATACTTGAGATATGAAAACTTAGAAAAATGCTTGATAAAGCTAAATGTTCTTTAAGATTAATTTAAAAAAAAAATCAGCACTGCTGCATCTGGAAACTTGAATGCCAAGGGATAAGTGGTAGCTAATAATTAATAAAAAGGGGTTGTGAAGCATTTTGCAAACATAAAATGCCAGATAATTTATAAATATTTAAGTAGTTATTAAATTTAATATTAATATTACATAGATGCCATTTTGATTTCTTGTGCCACTTTATTGCCTCAGAGTGCTTCATTGATATTAATTATGTTACTGTTGATATTATTGCTGTTAATTGCATGGTTTCTTGAAGGGCATGTCCCAGGTAAAGAGGAGAGGGGAAATATGAGTGAATTTTTGTGTATAAATTTTATTACTAAAAGATAATATTTCTTTCTGTTATAATGTATTTGAGATTTAAGTCAATTAAGTGCATAGGGTTCTGTTTTCTCTTAAGTCTGGTTTTAATTTTGTCTCTTTGAGTCTGTTTCATTAGGTTACAAAATCTTCTGTGTCATACATTTTTCTTTTTTCATCTCTGCAAACCTTTTAGTCCAATGCCTACTTGACTGCTAAAAAAAAATACTTGCTAGACTTTGAAGGGTGTAATGTGGTTGCATCAGACCTTGTGTAACTTCAGGTGAGGAAATAAGGATAAAGACCAGTTCAAAGCTGATTCTTATGAGATGGAAGTTAGACATACCCCCACTTTCCAACCTTTTTACCAGTTCTGACATCAGCTGTCATTCCCACAGCACTACTTGTCTGCTGAGCTCAATAACTTGTTGCAGTGGGCACAGAGAACTCACAGACCATACTGCAATTTTTTTATGGGGTTCATTAGAGAAGTAGCAAGTTACAACTCAGGATTAGGATCAATTTGGGAATAACAAGAACACCTCAAGATGCATATCTTCAATTAGGACAGCTTCTCAGCCTCTGCTGTTGGGCCATCCTTGGGCCTATTGTCACCAGATCCTGCTAGTGCCTACTGTCATCCAGTTCTGCTTGAACCTGGCCTCTGCCCTGTTCAGATAATTGTGACAGTTCTTTAGCTCTGCCATAAGTGTCGAGAGGCACCCTATTCAACCAGGAAGCCTCCTTCCCAAAGTTGCTCAGTTCTCTTACTTCCTGGGATAGTGAACCTGCAGTAGTCATTTGCTGGTCTTGTGCCATTGCTACCTTGTGCTGTTACTCTCTCCTGGTGCTGCCAGTGTTGCAGCTCTCTTTCTGTCTCATGGATCTAGGAATTTCTCAGCACAAGTACCCTGGGTCCTTTTATTGGGTCTTTACCTTGATGATAGTGAAGTTCCCCTCAACCTCTGTGAGAGTAGCTCTTTAACCCTAGCAGGGTGGCAAAGCTAACCAATCTCATTGGTAGGCCACAGACACCTTGCATGCATAGTTGCTGTCCAATCCTGTAAGAGTTTTACATACCTTATTTGCACAGCCCCAAACAATCATTTTGTGGGTGATACAAGACCATGGCCAGAAAGGCAATATAAAAAGAGAAACTCATTGCTCTGCAAAGGGAAAGAAGGCTGAGACACTGAATCCTCATACCTCTCAGTGCTTCCCACCTCATAGCTCACAAGACCCTCTCACCCTTGGAAGTAGGCATCATTGTCTCACTTGAAAAACTAAACAAACCAGTTGCCATCAAGTCACTCCAACTCGTTGTGACCCTGTGTGTGTGGAGTAGAAGCAAATTGCCAGGTCTTTCATCTGCAGTGCCTCTGGGTGAGTTTATACTGTCAACCTTTTGGTTAGTAGTTGAGCACTTAATAGTTTGCCCACCCAGGGACTTGAGAGGTAAAGAATCTGACACTAGGTCAGACTACCTAGAGCAAATTTATCAACCTAGCAAATGGGTGCCACCAAGGGTGGTGATCTGTTTCTGCTTTCACAGCCTTGAAAATCCAAGGGAGCAATTTGACTCTACATACATGTGGTTGCCATGAATAGGCATTGACTCAATGACAACTAACGACAATAACAATACTGAATGATGGACCCAACTCTATGTGATGGTAAAGTGCCTGCTTTCTCTTATCCCTGGACATTTCCTCTCAAGAAGCTTATATCAATTACTAAAAAGGTAGAGTGGATTTGTTTGGGACAGTAATCAGTAAAGAACTATTGAGTTTTTAAAGAAGTATTCTTGAGGGTTTGAAAAGGCTGTAGAAACTTGACTAAAAGAAAAGAGGAAACTGTAGTGAAGGAAGAAGAAGGGTAATTAAACCTATTGTCTGTGAAATCTCAACTCAGATCACTATGAAAGTATAAATGTTGTTATTGTTGTTATGGGCGGTGAGTTGGCGAGTCTCTGACTCATAACAATCCCTCCTTGGGTATCACTAGGGAAGTAGATCACCCAATCTTCCTTCTGGCTGGTGGGTTTGAACCACCAACCTTCTGGTTAGCAGTCAAGTGCTGAGGTACTATGCCACCAGAGCTCCCATAGAAGGATAAATAGTCCCACAGAAACAAGAAACCATTTAAATAAAAGTAATACTGTAAACACCCCTTTGTTAAAAAAAAAAAAAAAAGACAGGCCAGAACTCACAAAGCATCTCAAGGTAGTAATTCATGTAGGGTGGAGAGGGAGGATCAGGAATAGGATTTACTTAATACTTTGTGGGCTTAGTTGTGGAAGGTGTGGTAGAGCCTATAAGCAAAACCACAAAGCAAGCACATGAGAAAGTAATTGGCTTTGCTGATAAGAGGCAAGGAGGAGGGCTGGCTGCAGGTGGGCGCAGTGATAAGCAGAATGTATGATGCTGGAAAGTCTTGATTGGAATAGATTAATAAAAGCATGTGACTGTTGCCAATTAGAAGCTAGAAGTAAAATATGATTCTGCTGCTAATTTTGTATCCAAGTGAATTACATTGTGATTAGGCTAATAGAATGGCATGGGGAATCTGTAGTCACTGCATTGGAGGCTCACTATCTAGCAAGCAGCTGAACAGAAGCAGTAAAGCATCACTATCTCCCCTTACCTGGTCCATGAGATGTTTGCACAGAAACAAGCTTGTGCAGAGGCTGCCTGAGAGGGGAACAGAGGTTTCTCAAGGTGCTCAGGAAGAAGACACTAACTTCAAGGAATTTTGGACCTCTGGGTCTGCAATACCCACAAGAAATTTTAGAGGGGTCTACCTAGTGTCTCAACATTTAAGCATTCAGCTGCTAACCAAAGAGTTGTTGGTGTGAACCCACCTAGTGACTCTGCAGGAAAAAGACCTGTCAATCTGTTTCCATAAAGATTACAGCCTAGGAAGCCATGTGGGGCAGTTCTACTGTATCACGTGGGATCGCTGTTGGTCAGAACAACTTGATAGCACCTAAAACAACAACAACACTGATAATTCTAAAGATTCTAAAAGTTTTAGTAAAGTAGAGGGTCAGCAAATAAGGGGAAGAACCTCAACAAGGTAGATTGACACAGTGGCTGCAATGATGGGCTCAAGCGTAGCAATGGTTGGGGGCATGGTGCAGGACTAGGCAGGGTTTTGTTCTGTTGTACATGGGGTTGCTATGAATGGGATCCTGACAACAGGAGTTCCTGGATGATTAATGCACTCAGCCGCTAACTGAAAGGTTAGAGATTTGAGTTCAGCCAGAGGAGGTCCAAAAAAAAAAAAAAAAGTGAATTTACTCTGTAAATCTTCACCCAAATCCAAAAAAAAAAAAAAAAAAAAAAATACTTGGTGATATACTTCTAAAAACTCAGCCATATAGAGCCCTATGGAATACTACTCTGATAAACACAGGGTCGCCATGAGTCTGAGTGGATCTGATGGCACCTGGTACTTATAATTCTAGAACCTGCAGGAATCCTGTGACTATTAGAGCCTCCAGGAGCAGCATCTTAGGAACAAAACTCCTCTCTGAGATGAAGCTTTATTGTTTTTATCTGGGAAATTCTTACTAAGGATTTCTTTAACCAGGGTCACCCTCCACTCCAACTCTAGCAAGTAAGAAAGGAAGAGAGCATTCAACAAGATATAGATAAAGTTCTATCTGAGAGTATGTGTAAATGGTCCAAGCTGATGGAAGAAACAGAATATTCTCTTCTGTTCTTTGGTACTGTTACAGTTCTCTTTTTCCCTTGACTTCTGCACCACTCTCTTCTGTACCTCCCATACTGGGACTTGGATTAAAGGCTGATTTACATCTGTTGTGTGTCCTAATTTCCCAAGAGTGTATGAATGAATTTACAACAAAGGAGCTCTTCTTTTATATCCATGAAATGTGATGCATGGTGTCATTCAGTCGCTAGTGACATGTGGGCTGGCAATAATAAGGTTTTGCCTTTTGAAATAATTTGTGAACAATCCATGTTTAACTCTTCTTCCCATTCAAATTAATTCAGATATTGAAATTATATTGCATACCATCTGAATTCTTAAAGTACTATGCACCTTAAGGTGATAATATGGCAGAAGGAATTGCTGCTGTTCCTTTGAAACAAGAGCTATTTAGCTTATACTTAAAGTAAAATTAACATGGTACAAACCAGACCCAACCCATAGTAAGGACCCCCTCCTGAGGCTTATGTAACGATAGCTGACTTTCCCAGCCTCATTCTCCAAGCCATGATGATACCACCCTAATTCCCACTCTACATGTTAGAATCCAAGTACATAAGTTAACCTTGCTGTTCTCTCCCTGAAGTGACAATACTTGCTTGATTTGGAAACACCAGAACGAAGACCTTCTCACCCATTAAAGAGAGGAGGTTGAATTTCTTATACTTTCACATTCTCAAGTAAACTATTTTTCCAAGTCAGAGAGTCTGAGCATTGGCTCTACTTTCTTTAGCTCAAGTTCATTCACTAGCAACAGAGATTTGCAACATATTAGCACCACACTTAAATTCTTGAACAGTTTTGACAAGCAACTAAACCAATGAATCATTAAAAGAGTCTGGTGCTGATTTTTACTTCATAATTGTGAGGAAAGCGGATTTGGTTAACTAAAGAGGCAAGTTGCTAGGCAAATGTTTACTGAATGAATTAGTGAATGAATAAACAATGCATACACATGATAACAAATAATAAATGTTCAAATAATACAATTCAAAGGAATTTTATTCTACCTAATTCTCTCTTTTCCATCCTGCTAAAAGAGCAAGGAGGCCACATCTCCTGACCTCCTCTAACCCCACAAGAGGAAGACAGGATCACCATCAGTAACACAAGGCCTATTCCTGCAAGGCCAGATATGTTGCCTCCCTCCAGCCCTTTCACCAACTGTTCCCCCCAAAACACCTACCACCTCTCTCCTGTGTTCGATAATTCGCTGCAGTGGCCACACAGGACTCACAGATTACGAGGTTTATTAGGGAAGCACCAGGCTACAATTCAAGTTCAAGAACAACATTCAGTTTCTCTCCCAGCCCACAGTCTCTCACCCGATAGTCTCTCTCAGTCTCTCCCAGTCTCTCTCCCAGCAATGCGTGTCTCTTGGTGTCTCTTTCTCAGCAGCATGTGTCTCTCAGTGTCTCTTTCTCAGCAGTAAGTCTTCCTCACCTAGAAGTCAGAGTTCTGCCTCTAGGTCTCCTTTTGAGCCGGGCAGAGTGGCCAAACCAACCAATCATAACATCAGAATTCTAAACACCTGAGAGAGAGTGGGAACCTCCCAGACATTGTTTTGTGCCACTCCCAACAGAAATACCCCAGGTGGACAACTTTAGCAATCAGGAGCTCCTCAGTTGCTCATAGCAAATCCCACCTTGGAGTTTACAAAGACTTATGGGTAGAAAAACTACACTAAGTAATTTACCACACCACACATCCCATTATTGCTGTGTGGGTATGCAGTTGATTTTGACTTATAACGACCCTATAGAACAGAGTAGAACTGCCCCCTAGAGTTTCCAATGCTGTAATTTTGACAGAAGCAGATTGCCAGGTCTTTCCTTCTGCAGAGTGGCTGGTGGGTTCAAACCACAACTTTATGGTTAGCAGCCAAGCTCTTAACAGTTCTGCCACCATTTATCTTTTTTCCATCCCATAAAACTAACAATTATATATCTTTTTGCATTTGGTCATTCTTCTAGAAATTTTTCAACATACATGTTAGGCAGAATAATGGCCCCCTAAAGATGCCTATCCCAATCCCTAGAGTGTGTGAATGTGTTACCTTTTATGGAAAGAGGGAATTTGCGGATGTCATTAAATTAAGGACTTTGAGATGAGATTATCTAGGACTGTAAATCTTTATAAGTAAAAGAGGGTGGTAGGAGAGCCAGAGTCAGAAAGAGACTTGAAGATATTAGGCTGTTGACTCTGAGGTGGAGGAGAGGGCCACAAGGCAAAGAATATGGGTGGGCTCTAAAAGATGGGAAAGGAAGGAAATAGATTTTCCCTTAAAGCCTCCAGAAGGAACATAGCCCCACTGAGACCTTGATTCTAGCCCAGTGAGACCCATTTGGGACTTTTGACCCCAGAATTATAAAATAGTAAATTTGTGCTATTTCAGTTCACTAAGTTTGTGGTAATATGTTACTACAACAATAACTAATACAGGGTTATATAACAAACTAAAATATCCATCACAAGAATAGATAATTCATTTGACCTTTGTCCACTCTAGGGTCAGGGTAGTCACATACATTAAGAATTAGGGGCAGAGAGTAGAAACCAATACTTGTAGTATTTACGATGTGGTAAATAGTAAGCCCTTTTACTGGCATTAACCCATTTGACTCGAAGTATCATATGCATTTTACAGATGAGGAAAGTGGGACATAGAGAGGTTCAATAAGGTCCAGGATCATACTCCTAATAGGTAGCAGAGCTGGAAGCCTGACTCTAGAAATGTCACTTTTAACCTGTCACATAGTAACCTCTAATATATGATATGTGAACCACTGTTCCAATATTCTACATCAGGTAAATCAGTCACAAGGTATTTCTATGGCAAATAGATTGCTTATTCTTGTTAATGTTCTCCCATCTGTCATGATTGTCTCTCAGAAACTTAACTGCTGCTGACAATTGCTCTTGTCCTGAATCATTATACCATACATGGGATATCCACAACCCACCTCAGCATGCAGGAAAACAAAACAAAAAAAAAAAAAAATAGAGGACAGAATCTGGGTTCTATCTTGTACACATTTCAAGAAATCCTTGATATAAGCTATCGCGCCAAGAATGACTCCGAGAAGTGCAAGTCAGGCTGAGTGGAGGACTTGATGTCCAATTACTAAGGAACATTTACTTAAAAAAAAAAAAAGAAAAAGAAAGAACAAAGAAAAAAACTAATAAAGAAAAAGTTTGAACTGCCACCTTTTGGTCAGCAGTCAAATGCTTTAACCATTGGACCACCAGAAGTTAGTGGGGACAAAATTAGATGGCAGACCCAACTTGAGTTAGAACATCCAAACCAAACCAACTCTTACTGAGTCGATTCTGACTCAAAGTTAACCCTATCAGGTTTCCAAGGCTATAAATCTTTACAGTAGATTCCCTCATCTTCTTTTCATGGAGCAACTGGTGGGTTCAAACTGCCAACCTTCTAGTTAGCAGCTCAATGCCTTAACCACAGTGCTACCAGTATCAACCATTAAAAACAAACAAATAAAAACCAAGACAATGGTTTATGGCAATTTACAACAGTATTTCAAATTAAATCTTTCACTTGATTTGAAGATCCTTCAGTGTTGGGACTTTGTTTAAAATCAATTTTAAGACCCCAAAATCTAGTGCAGTTCATTGAACTCAGTAGAAGTTGATTAAATGTTCACTGATTGATTATGTCACCCAAGAAAATATCTCTGAAATTTTGTTCCTTGGATTTGCTTCCACTAGTCTTGAAAATACAGCTCTATGATGCTCTCATTAAACATTTTGATTAGCAGATCTACTTCTACAATTTTCTTTCTTACCAACAAGACAATATTCATCTGCCTGTATAGCTGAATGTTGTTTTATCAAAATCTTCTAGAAGATAAAAGATCGTTCAACTTGTTTTTAAAGAACCAATAAACTAGGAATAAAATGATTCATGATGGGAGTAGTCATTGCCTCAGGATTCCAAAAAGCAAAGGTTCCCTAGGATTATTGTTGTTAGTTGCCACCTAGTTGTCCCTCAGTTCATGGTTGCCCTGTACACAATGAACTAAACACTGCCTGGTTCTGTGCCATCCCCATGATCAGTTGCACATAGGAACATTGGGATCCATAGAGTTTTCATTGGCTGATTTTTTTTGGAAGTAGATCACAAGCCATTTCTTCCTAGTCCATGTTAATCTGAAAGGCTACTGTAACAGTTAAGGTTATATGTCAGCTTGGCCAGGCCATGATTGTCAGTGATTTGACATCCTTTTTTACACCAGTTAATGTAATTCTCAACTGATTATGAGCAGCCAATCAGTTGTTGAAAGGGGAATTTCCTTGGGGCTGTGGCCTGCATCCAGTATTTACGGATGTTCTGGCAAAATTCTCCCTCTCTCTCTCTATTGATGCTGATCTGTCTCATCATTCTCTGACCTCCAGTTCTTAGGATGTGAGCCAGTAGCCTTCTGCCTGACCTGCCAATTTTAGATTTGTCAGCCCTTGCAACAACATGAATCAGGAGCCTGACCCTTAGATTTGGGACTTGCCTACCTCCACAACTGCATGAGACATTTCCCTCCAATAAATCTCTCTATACATATTTATATAAGGATTTCTGGTGCTGTGGTGGTCAAGCAAGGCATTTGACAGCTAACCGAAACCTTGGTATAGTTTGAATCCACCAGCTATTCCATGGGGGAAAGATGAGGCAGTCTGCTTCTGTAAAGATTTATAGCCTTGGAAATCCAATGGGGGTCACTATGAGTTGGAATCAACTTGATGGCAGTGAGTCTGGTTTTTGGTTCATATATTTATATATACTCTTCACTCATTATTCTCCTCTAGAGAACCCAGCATAAGACTCTTGGTTACTAGGAATGGAGTACTGCTCTAACAAATACCTAAAACATGGAATGGGTTTTGGGATTGGGTAATGGGTAGAGGATGGGAGAGTTTTAAGGTGTCTAATATGAAAATCCTAGATTTCTTTGAAGAGACTATTGGTAGAAATATGGACATCAAAGGCAATCTGGTTGAAGGTTCAGAAAGAAGTGAGGAGAGCTAAAGATAAAGTCTCTATCATCTTGGAATATATATGGCACCATCAGCAGAATGTTGCTAGAAATATGGTTGTTAAATGTGTTTCTGGTGAGGTTTTAAAAGGAAATCAAGTATTTTTTTGGACAATGGAGGAAAGGAAGGTGATGTTTTTTTAAACAGTGGCCAAGAACTTGTCTGAATTAACTAATCAATCAACTGTTTGATAGAAGGTTGAATTTGTAAGTGATGAATTTGGATATTTGGCTGAGATTTCTAAGCAAGATTTTAGAGGCCACATAGTTTCTCCTTGCCATTCATAGTAAAATGTTAGAGGAAAGAGATGATTTAAAAATGAAAAGAAAACACAAAGATTTGAAAATATCTGTTGTAAAAACTAAGGACACATGTCCTAGAACATTTACTAAGGATGTGGCAACCCAATTATTTATTAAAGAGATTAAACCTGTAACCACAACAGAAAATCCATCAGCTTAGACCTAAGGAGAAAGAGAGAGAACAAAAGGAGGGAATACTGTCTACGTCTTGGAATTCTACAGGACAGAAACAGGTCAAAGGAGCTACATCTGTTGTCCTCCAATAAAAGGGAAAGACCATCTCTACAGAAGTTCAGAGATAAGAACAGCTAGAAGGAGCACTGGAACAGGGCTGACTTGGTTTCGAAGGGTGGAGTCATGGCCTCCTAGGTTGAAAAGAATCAGATCTTCACCAACTCTGTTCCAAAATATGAAGCTGCCATTCACAAGTTCCAGGGGAATGGGAATGTTTTCCAGCACTGATGGGGTGGGGCTTCCACGCAGAAGGTGCAGAAGAACAGGGCCCAACAGGACCTAGGCAGTGATGTTGCCATTAAAAAGACCTAGGAGGATGGGGTTGCCCAAAATGGAGGGAGCAGAGTTGCCATCCCAGTGGGCCTGAAAAGCAGGGCTGAAGGCCAGACCATAGGGTCTTCCACCAAGAATCCAGACACTATGGCCAATATCCAGAGGGTAGGGTCCTTGCCCAGATGGTCCCAAAAACCAGAGGAATATTTTCCAGATTTAAGAGCTACAGTAAATTGTTCTGCTGGATTTGGGACTTGCTTAGGCCCATTATCCTTTCTTTCCCTCCAAATTGTCTCATTTATAATGGAAATATCTTGCTATGCCTGTTGTACCATTGTATTTTGGAAGCAGGTAACTTGTATTTGAGATTTTGAAGGTTCACAGATGAAGAGGAACTTTATCCAAGGATGGAAAACACCTAAAACCAAAAAAAAAAAAAAAAAAAAACCTCACTGCCCTGGAGTCGGATTCCACTCATAGCAACCCCTCCTTGGGTTTCCGAGGTTGTATCACTAGGAAGTAGATTGCCCAAACTTCCTTCTGAGGAGTGGCTAGTGGGTTTGAACCACCAGCCTTCTTGTTGGCAGTCAAATGCCTTAGGCACTTTGCCACCAGAGCTCCTGGAACACACCTAAAGTCACACCCATATTTGATTTAGATGATTCAGAAGATGAAATTTTGGACTTGGAGTTGATTTAACACTTTTGGAATGATATGATGAGGTAAATTTGCATGTGGGAAGGATATGAATTTTGGAGGGTCAAAGAGTGGAATGTTATGGATTGAATTGTGTCCCCCAAAAAATTAAGTTGTAAATTCTAACCTGTTTGCCTGTGTTTATAATCCCATCTGGCAATGGGTTGTCTTTGTTGTGTTAAATGAGGCAGGATTAATGTAGGGTATGTCTGGAGTCAGTCTTTCACAAAATACAAAAAGAGCAGATTAGGGAGCAGAGAGGTGGAAGAGAGAAGCCAAACCACATAAAGATGACCCAGGAGCAGAAGCTCAAAACAGACAAGGACCTTCCTCCAGAGCCAGCAAAGATAGAAAGTCTTCCCCCATCTTTCTTCTGGAGCAGCTGGTAGTTCAAACCATGACCTTTTGGTTATCAGTCAAATGCCTTAACCACTACACTACCAAAGCTCCTTCCTCTAGAATACCAAAAAACCACACCCACTGCCATCAAGTCAATTCCAACTCATTGTGACCCCCATTGGGTTTCTGAGGCAGTAAATCTTTATGGAAGTAGATTGCTTACTCTTCCTTCCACAGAGTGACTGGTGGATTTGAATGCCAACCTTCTGGCTAGCAGTCAAATGCCTTAGACACTGCACCACCAGAGCTCCTTTCCCCCAGAGTCCCACACCACACTACCGTCGAGTCAGATCCAACTCATAGCGACTCCTCCTTGGGTTTCCAAGGCGGTATCACGACGGAAGAAGATTGCCCAACCTTCCTTCTGAGGAGGGGCTGGTGGGTTTGAACCACCAGCCCTCTGGTTAGCAGTCAAATGCCTTAGGCACTACACTACCAGAGCTCCTTTTCCTCAGAGTATGCACCATGAATTCAAACTTCTAGCCTCCTAAACTGAGAAAAAATAAATTTCTATTTGTTACACAACGCAGGGATGCCAGAGTAGCAGGCTGGAAGAGCAGGGAAGGGGATAAAAGCCTTGAGCCCCAGGCTCACAGGTGAGGAGAGACAATGCAGGGACGCCAGAGTAGCAGGCCGGAAGAGCAGGGAAGAGGATAAAAGCCTTGAACCTGGACAGAAGACCAATCAGCCAAAGGGATTAGGTGAGA
>NW_006921809.1:5401377-5446149 GCF_000298275.1 Orycteropus afer afer
ACCTATTTTGGTCATGTTGTAAGGAGGGGCCATTCCCTGGAGAAGGATGTCATGCTTGGTAGGGTGGAGGGTCGAGGAAAGAGGGGGAGGCCTTCAACGAGATGGATTGATAAGGTGGCTGCAATGATGAGCTCAAGTGTAGCAGGGATTGTGGGGCTGGCGCGGGATAGGGCAGTGTTTCCTTCTGCTGTGCATGGGGTCGCTATGAGTCGGAAACGATTCGATGGCACTTAACAACAACAACAACAACACCTATCTGCAGTGGTTCAAGCCCACCAGCCACTCCTCGGAAGGAAGGTTGGGCAATGTACTTCCACAGTGATACTGCCTCAGAAACCCAAGAAGGGGTCACTGTGAGTCGGATCTCACAGTAGCGTGTTTTGTTTGGTTTTGGTACCTTTTTGTGGTATTTCTGTTACAGCAGCACTGGAAACTAAGACAACCACTAAAACCTGTTCAGCATCATAATGAAATGCAAGCCTCTGCTGACAGAGAGCTGATAGCTGCACCTGAGATACATTGGCCAAGAATTAAAGCTAGGTCTCCTGCACGGAAGGCAAGAATTTTACCACTGAACCACCAATGTCTGCATAACCCTAGGATAACAAGGGGGGGGGGACCTTCACTGCCATTAAGTCTATTTTGACTCACAGTGACCCTATACAACAGAGAACTGCCCCATAGGGTTTCCAAGGTAGTAAATCTTTATGGAAGCAGATTGCCTCATCTTTCTCCTATACAGTGGCTGGTGAGTTCAAACTACTAACCTTTTTGTTAGCAGCTGAATGTTTTAACCACTAAGTCAGCAGAAATGACTAGAAGAACAGCCCTTTAAAATATAGGCTCTTTCTTACAAACTCTCATGAATCAACAATTTACTTACAGAAAATCAATAGAGGTCTCTAATATAAAACTCCTTTTAGGTAAAATAACCACTTCCTTTTTTGTTAGTTATTGTCAAGTTAGCTTCAAACCATGGCAACGCCTTGTATGCATAGAAGAATGGCACTCCATAGGGTTTTTAAGCCTGTGACCTTTCAGAAGCATTGCCAGGTCTGTCTTTCAAGGTGTTTCAGCTGATAGTTGAATGCTTAACCATTTCTACCACTCAGGGAACTGTGCACATCACTGAAACCCTCTAAAATGTATAAAATGTGATGAACAATACTATAAAATCCATACCTAGATCTAGCTCTTAGCTTAATTTTATGCCACTTGTGACAAATTTTCTAAAAGCAAATATCTATTAAATATCTCTGTATTGCACTGGGCAAATTTTCTGCAAAACACCTCTTTAAAGTCTTAACAAGCAAAGATGTCACTTTGAAGACTAAGGTGTACCCAAACTAAGCCATGTTTTCTTCAATCTCCTCATAGGCATGTGAAAACTAGACAATGAATAAGGAAGACCAAAGAAGAGTTTACGCCTTTGAGTTGTACTGTCGGAGAAGAATACTGAAAATACCATGGACTGCCAGAAGCACAAACAAATCCATCTTGGAAGAGATGCAGCCAAAATGTTCCTTGGAAATGAGAATGGTCATACTTCATCTTACCTACTTTGACCATGTTGTCAGGAAGGACCAGTCGCTGGAGAAAGATATCAAGCTCGGTGAAGTAGAAGGTCAGCGAAAAAGGGGAAGACCCTCAACGAGATGGATTGACACAGTGACGGCACTGATGTACTCAAGCATAGCAGGAATTGTGAGGACGGCACAGGGCCTGGCAGTGTTTTGTTCTGCTGTACATAGGGCTGTTATGAGTTGAAGCCAACTCGAGGACACCTAGCAGCAACAACAACAACATCTCTGTACTGGGTTGAATTTTGTCACCCAAAAATCTATGTCCTCCCAGAACCAGTAACTATAATCTTATCTGTCAGTAGGGTCATTGAAGATGTAAATCAAGTTAAAATAAGATCATATTGGGTCATATTGGATTTAAGGTCACCCTAAATCCAATGACTGGTGTCGTTATAAGAAGAGAGATTGGACACAGACACAGAGAACACACAAGACAGAAGCCTATGTGAAGACAGAGGCAGAGATTGGAGCAATGCATCTATAAGCCAAGGAAAGCCAAGGATTGCTGACAACCATCAGAAGATAGGAGAGAGGCATGGAGCAATTTCTTTCTCAGAGCCGCCAGAAGAAACCAGCACTGCTGATATTTTGATTTTGGACTTCACACTTCCTGAACTGTGAAAAAATAAGTTTCTTAAGCCATCTAGTTTTAATAACTTGCTACTATAATCCTAGGAAAGCAGGGCTTCAAACAGGTTCATTTTGGTTTGACCATATGCTAAGAATTTGCCTTTTCACCCCAGATATATCAGTTTGATGGCAGTGGGTTTCAGTTATATACCTATATATATATAGAATCAAAATCTACATTTTAACAAGATCCCTTGGTGGTTCTTGTGTCACCTAGAGGTCTGTAAGAATCACCTGAGGATCATGTTAAAAATGTAAATTTTGACTCAGTACATGCAAATTCTTAGGAGGGGATCTGACCAAATGAACTCTTTTGAAGCCCTGTAGGAAACTAATACATTCCTTAATTTAAGATCAACAAAAACAATCTGGGTGATTAGTTGGAAAAGTAAGTTCCATAAGACAAAGATCTTATACGCAGTCTCTGAACAGTCTTCCTTATAACCACACTTTGCTTGAAGAAGTTGACTCCAATGGGCTAGACAAAAGTTAAGGGCTGAGACAATCAGTGGGCATGAGAGACTCTTAAAATGGAGAGTTTGATGTCACAAAGGGAATTTATTGATTACACTGAGGGATTGTAAACCAGATCCAAGAGACAGGACGGCAGAGATCTGGGGATAAGGGTTTGAAGACCCACTGCATCCTATCTGCCCCTGGATACTCTTCTGCTTTTTCCTGACTTTCGCTCTCAATTTGGGGCCAATTGTTTCTCTTCTTTTGTTCTTTCTGCCTTCTTAATCCACTCTCTTTGATTTTAACTTTTTCTCCTTTTTTACTTCCATGTATAAGTTTTTCCACCTGCTTCTTTCTTCCTAGTTAACTGATGATAATAAGAATTGTATTTTTATTACTTGATATGTATGGAATAGTTTAAATTTCTTTTTCATTTTGTTAATAGGTAAATTGAATGTGTTCTGTATCCTTTTCCTCTCTGAAGTTAGTTCACTGTAATTTTTTCATAACTGATATTTTTCTGTAAGCTATTCTCAAAATATGTCCTGAAAAGTACAGCCGGAATGCTCTTTGGAAGCAAGAATGGCCAGGCTTCGTCTCACCTACTTTGGTCATGTTGTCAGAAGGGACCATTCCCTGGAGAAGGATGTCATGCTTGATAAAGTGGAGAGTCAATGAAAAAGGGGAAGGCCCTCAACAAGATGGATTGACACAGTGGCAGCAGCGATGGGCTCAGGTATATCCGGGTTCGTGAGGATGGTGCAGGACTAGGCAATGTTTTGTTCTGTTGTGATAAGTTGCTATGAGTCTGAGACAATTTAACAGCACCTTACAACAACAACATTCTTCAAAGATAAGGCTACCATTCTTGAATCAGAAGACTTCCTCTTGTGCCTCCTTCTTCACTTCTTTCATTGACATAGAAGCAATCTAAGTGGCTCCTATATTTCAGGGGGAGAAGCAGAATGTACCAGACAATATTCCTCTTCACAAGGCAACAGTCATTATACTAAAATGCACAGAGTGCAATTGGGAAATTTTGTTCAGGGACCTAGAATTTCATTGCTCACTGCTACACTGTTGTTGTTGTTAGGTGCTGTTGAGTCAGCTCTGATTCATAGCAACCCTGTGTACAACAGAAAGAAACACTGCCCGGTCGTGTGCTGTCCTCACAATCCTTGCTATACCAGAGCCTATCTTGTAGTCACTGTGTCAATCCATCTTGTTGAGGGCCATCCTCTTTTTTGCTGCCCCTGCACTTTACCAAGCCTGATCTCCTTCTCCAGGGAATGGTCCCTTCTGACAACATGACCAAAGTAGGTAAGACAAAGTCTGGCCATCCTCACTCCCAAGGAGCATTCCAGCTGCACTGCTATAATATTGGAGTATGAAGGTGATGTACTGGATATATTTTTCCTTTAAAATAACTTTCAGTGTCTAATGATAATATGAAAACATGATACACATTTTCACCTCCATTTAGATTTTTCCGTAACTGACTAAAACAAAAAACTCACTGATACCCGAAAATATCTCCTAGGATAAAATATTATCCTATGCAATATCTTCTAGGATATATTAGTATGAATTTCAAACTCTTAAAAGCATTAAAGACAAAGTCCCCTCTATTCCAATGGGAATGTGGAAAATATGAATAAATCATAATGTTCTGATCTTAAGGTATTACCAGAGGTCAAGTGGATGTCAAGCTATGTGGCAATTTCTTCTCTAGGTATTTTTAATAGAATTTCATTTCTCTTACAAAGGCTAAAATTTTTACATCTCTTATTATTTTCAGACAAGGGATACTCATTTGAATTAATATCAAGATGCATCCCCCGCAGAATTTTTAAAAAATCATCAATCTGCCATCTTATCCACATTATTTTGTACCTTCAGGCTCTTGATGTAGTTTTTATGAACAGGATTCAAATAAATTGGCTCTTTTTCCTTGGTGGTTTCTTTAATTACTTTGTTATTATCCAAGGAACTGGTTTAATTTAAATGAACACTGTGTTCCTGCTACTACTATCCAGAGAAAACACAGACTCAGAACATGCTGTTTTGTAGTTAAAGTGTATGTCTCTGCATGGGTTTGCCAGAATAGGGTGGTTCAAATGCATCTTCTTCTTTTATATAAAGAGCAAATCCAAGCCATGTAGTAAAATGATTGACTTCCCCAAAACTCCTATTCATCTGGCTAGATACAAAGAATAAACAGTAAATATATAAGTGAACAGCTTGCTTTAAGTAAATTTGATAGCATTTCATTCAAGCCAAGCAATCCAGAAAAATTATATAATTCATTTTCCCCAAAAAAAAAATCTTTATAGAAGGCATATTTTAAAACCAGTTATGGGTCAGAAGCTGTCATGAGTGATCTAATCTCTACCTCCAGAGTTCAGAATTGCATCAAAGCCTTATTAAACACTTGTTTATAACTGAGATGTTTGTAAAGGGTAAGATTCCCCCTCCCTTTGTTGTTTCTTTCCAACAAAAGTATATCATAAATTTCAAAGGAGTCTAAAATATATATCCATACAAATATTAGGATGCCATAAAGTATTTTATAGACACCATGAAAATATAAAATTGTATTTCATTTCCTGAAATAGTTATAGTTGAACCTCAGTTCCATCTCTTTAACTGAAGCCATGTGTGAGAAAAGCTAGTCTAACCATTGAAAAGACTCTATGTTGGGTTATTAACTGAGCGCTACAGAAAACGTGGTGTTTCATCTGTACCAATAAGTAAACTAAAGCATGGTTCTTTGTCAGAGGTGGCAGCAAAACCCGTGGCATCAGGAAAGTCAGCATATCCCCTTAAATTGCTGGCAGATAGTGTATTGGAGAGGAGAAATTGTCACTATTTACAAAGGGGTGTGTATGTTTTGGGGTCCAAACAGTAATTAAAAGTTTGCTTTCTGAAATCAAACACACCTAGGATTTAATTTTAGTTTCTTCTCTTCCTAACTATGTGAACTTAGCCCCTATGAGTCTCAGTTTCCTTATTTCTAAACTGAGAATAAGAATAGTGCCTTCCTCTGTGTAGGGTATTGTGGGCATTCAATGTGAAAAAGCCTCGTGTGGCTTTTGCCATATAGTAAATGGTTATCATCATCATCCTGGTCATCATCATCATCATTAAAGAAGGCTTGGAAAATTCTCTTGATCTCCTGAAGCAGTGATTGCTATTGCATTCCCCCACATCAGTTATTTCTCAGCTGTAGTTTTGGACTAAGTGCATCAGCCCCTATTACCAAAATAAAACAAAACAAAAAACAAACTCACTGCCGTGAGGTCTATTCCACTCGTAGCGAGGGACCCCTCCTTGAGTTTCCCAGGTAGTATCTCTATGGAAGTAGATTGTCCAATTATCCTTCCCAGGAGTGGCTGGTGGGTTTAAACTGCCAGCCTTCTGCTAGCAGTCAAATGCCTTAGGCACTGCACCATCAGAAGGCTGGTGGTTTAAACCCACCAGCCACTCCTAGGAAGGAAGATTGGGCAATCTACTTCTGTAGAGATACCGCCTCGGAAACCCACGGAAGAGTAGCTATGAGTCAGATCTGACTTCATGGCAGTGAGTTTGGTTTGGAGCCTCTATTAGTGTGCTTCAAAAGCTCAATTTCCAGGCACTGGTGGTGTAGTGGATAATGCACTTGACTGCTAACCAGAGAGTCAGCGGTTCAAACCCACCAGCTGCTCCACAGAAGGAAGACAGAGAAATCTACTTCCATGAAGATTTGCCACCTTAGAAACCCAATGGGGGTCATGATGAGTTGGAAACAACTTGATGGCGGTGAGTTGGTTTTTTCTTTTCTTTTTCTTTTTGTTTTCATTCCCAGATATCAGAATCTCTAGGTGTCAGGCTGGGAGTTTCCATTTTTAACAAGCATATTTAGTCTGAAAACCACTGCTCAGTCTGTCCTCCAAAACATCTGACCCTGACACCTTGAGTCATATAGCAATAGTCATTATGGGTACCTGCTGAGTCATTTTTTTCAGAGGTACTTATGCAGGTACAGATGACTGAAGAAGTGGTATTAATGAAACAAACCACTAAAATACTGTGCTGGAACTTTCTCTGTTTCTCTCCCACTGGTGTTTTGTCTGGTCATTTTAAACACCCAGAAATTCCATTCTCTCTCCCCAATAAGCCCTGTGAATCCTTCAAATCTAATTCAGAGCTGATGTCTTCAGGGAAAACTACCTGACCACCCCTCTTTCTCCTAGTTTTGTGTTCCAAACAGCATCTATGAAAGTCTTCTGGCTATTAATCATGTAGTACTTTGCACTGTTTTCTAAATTTTATATTGTTACTTATTCATATCTCATTCTTGTATCTAGTTTCTATACGTCTCTACTGAGAGTGTCAGTTTCTTGAAGGCAAATATCCTGTGCTAGACTTCTCAGTTGTCCTAGAGTACTGAGCACAGGGCTGTGCAGTCTGTATTTGTGACTGCCTGTTGAATGGGTAGTTGTGGGCCACCATGTATGTGCTTCAGGCTTTCTTTGTGAAGTATAAGAAATGAAGGCCTTGCAGTTTCCTTTTAGAAATTTGGGTAAACTGACTAATTTTAGCAACACTAAGTGGGACAAACAGGTATTAGCTGTCTCCTGGTAGCGTAGTGTGTAAGGCATTTGACTGCTAACCAGAAGGCTGGAGGTTCAAACCTACCAGCCACTCCTCAGAAGGAAGATGGGGCAATCTACTTCCGTAGTGATAATGCCTCGGAAACCCAAGGAGGGGTCGCTATGAGTCGGGTCTGACTTGACGGCATATAACAACAACAATATGATAAAATAAGAAGTCTAAATATCACTTACAAAATATATGTACTTAAAAAAAAACCTGAATCTAAGCCTACTAAAGTTCTAGGTCTAACTACCAATTTACAGAAAATATGAAAGATAGAGTGTGGTGGTTATGTTTGTGTGTCAACTTGGCTGAGCCTGGTTGAATGGCTGGGCAGCTGGTGGTTATTCCCCATGACGAGACTGGTAATCAGCTCCACTGTGGGATCTACCACAAGCAGCTGAGTAGCTGCCTTTGGGATGTGGTCTGCTTCCTGTGTATAAGGAGAAGCCTTGGGGAAAGTCTCTAGCTTGTGGCATGCTTGGACCCTGCATGTAGTCTGTCATTGTTCAGAAGCCTGCCATGTTCTGCCGACCTTGGGACTTAAAATGGACTTGAATTAATGGCCTGTCGTATGGTTTGGTAACATCGGTACTGTGCCATTTATTTGCCGACCCTGGGCTTGTTAGCCTTAGCAGCCAGTAGCTGCCTGAATGAAGAGATGCTTCTAGCTCCAGTGGGCCAGGAGCAAGAGGCAGAGCTGAAACCCGAGGTCGGGAGGCTTTCACACAGCCCCTAAAGCCTGGCACTTTGAACTTGGACTTCTAGCCTCCTGAACTATAAGAGAATAAACTCCTGTTTGTTAAGGCCATCCCATTTGTATTATATTCTTATCAGAGTGGCACTAGGTAACCAGAACATGGAGTAATAAGTTAAACACCACCATAAAAAGCCATAGGTCAAAGTCAGAAACTAGGAAGTACTGCCAGAAAAAATGGCATATCAATAGCATAGAAAAAAATGTATGTGAGGCGAAGGGCATGTTGACAAATAAAAAGGGCTTTAGAGACAACTTTTTGCAATATATGGACCTTTGAGCTATCAGGGAAATTTGAATATGGACAGGATATTTACATGAAAGGAATAACTGCTATTATATTTTTAAGTATAATTTATATCTCTGTGTGTGTGTATGTTGTCGTTATGTGCTGTCGAGTCAGACCCAACTCATAGCAACCCCTCCTTGGGTTTCCGAGGCGGTATCACTACAGAAGTAGATTGCCCAACCTTCTTTCCAAGAAGTGGCTGGTGGGTTTGAACTGCCAGCCTTCTGGTTAGCAGTCAAGTAAGTGCTTTAGGCACTATGCTACCAGAGCTCCTGTGTGTGTGTGTGTGTGTGTGTGTGTATCCCACTTATACATGTGTGCCATGGCATGGTGGTGATATCTTTTAAATAACTTTAAGACTTAGATATGCATACAGAAATATTGATAGGTTAAATGATCTAATGTGAACTAAAATATGTCAGGAAACATATGTGGGAGAAGAGATGAAATATGATTGGCAAAGTGTTGATAACTATAGAAACTAGATGACGGGTACATGGGGCTTCATTACACTAGTCTCTCTTCTGTTGTATATGTTTGAATAACAAAAAAATTCATTCCCAGGCAGAAGAAACACTGGTCTTTTCTGAAAAATACTTCGTACACATCTTTTCAAATAGAATGAGAGCAGAAGTATTTATTCTAAACCAAAAAATCTTGCCTTAAGAACAGTGAGAATTTTTTTAAAAAGCTACCATTTGGAATATTTTAAAATTTATTATTTATGTATATATTTATATGCTGGCTTGTTCCACAAAGGATTTGAGGAGGAAGTTTTTGGAATGAATCTAATTGCTGCAGCAAGCATTGTTTATGCATTCTTTCATTTAGGTTACTAAGAGGAGGCGGCTGCAGCACCAGAGGCCTCTGGTTGCATGCACAAAGAGAGGAAGATAATAATCTAAGGGAGCCCCTTACCTGGATGATTCTCCATGTCAATCAGGCAAAAGCTTGATTGAACAGATGGGCCTTAAGCTGTGCCCTGAAGGCCAGCGGACTGTGTCAGCGCAGAGGGCAAAACAATCCCAGTTGCAGGCCCTCCCCGAAAGATCTTTTCTTTCTGGCAGAATCAAGTAGGCAAAGTACAGGCATTAAAGCCCTAGTTGACTGATTAAAAATTTATTCCATTGCTACTTTCAAAGAGGATTTGAAGCAGTGTCACGGAAATATATTCCCAGGGCCTCCTACCCCAAATCTGGGGAAGGGAGTTGAAGATATATGGCCACAGGAATGCCTGAAGTACATGGGTACGACTGAGAGAATATTTCTGTACTCCAGAGCAACTGGAAATTCATCACATGTTGAAATTAAGACAAAGCTGGGCTTTTTCTTAAAGGGACCATAATCTAAACTTCATTACTTTCCTATAAATCCAGGGAGAAAACTGAGAGGTGATATATTTAGAGTGAACTAATTGAAGTTACCACTGCTAGGCCATATTTGACCAAAAGGATTGGCAGTTTTATAGGGTTCAACTTAAATAATTGAAATATCAGATGAACTGTGGTAGGCAGTTGAGATGGGAAGAAAGAAGAAGTAAGAAAAGATACAAAGAAGAACTGATAGTAAATAATGACTAATAAGGGAGATTAAGGTTAAGATTAATAAGGAAGATTAAGTCAAAGTTTTTGTTTGTTTTTAGTCTGCATACCTGGGGATATTATGAAACTGTTAATAGAAACTGGAGACTAACCCAGGACTGAGGGGGAGAAATCATGAATTTATTGTAGACATGATGTGTTTGAAAGGATAGCAAATTTAGGTAGAAAGTCCCATTAGGCAGTTGGAAAGGTAGAAGGTATAGTTTGAAAATAAAATCCAAGCCAGAAATAAAGCTAGCTTCCAAGAGTATAGATAGATATGAATGAGTAAATGTATTCATCAAGAGTAAGGGCCTCATATGAGTTAAACATTTACCTCAAGTGGATACACTCCTTGGAGAGAACAATCATGGGAGAAAGAAGGGCTGTCTATGCACAGGGAGACAGCTCAGGGGCAGGAGTGTATGGAGGGATGGACACTGGGAAGAGGTAACTATGGGGAGGAAGTGGGAGCTGTTGCATTGTGATAAACTGTGGTCAGTGACATGAGACAAAGTACATATGACCTGCTGTATGGAAAGTCAGTTTGCTCTGTAAATCTTCACCCAAATCACAATTAAAAAAAAAAAAAAATGAAAAAAAGAATAAGGGCCTCATAAGACAAGAAGAGAAGCTAAGGACGGAAACCAGATGGGCTAGATGAAGAAGCCACAGAAATATTGCTTCGAAGGACCAAGAGAATGCCATGTATCATGGTGACCATTGAAACAGTAGTTCTTGACTATTGTTTTGAATTTCTGCAGAGATCCAGTGGTTTAAATAATGTAATTCATTCTAGGTCAGTGATTGACTTGTCTTGAATTATTTTTGGTTTATTCATCTACATGGGGAAAATAATATACCCCAAATATTTCAGCAATGGCATTGGAACTTCTAGAACCATTCTAAAGCAGAAGATACTCTCTCTGTCTCACCTCTCATTTAATTTTTTGCTGTCTGTCTAGAGTTTAAATGTCATACTTCTTTTTGTTTGTATCAGTGCATTAAATCCTATGGCAAGTAGCATATTAACCAGGAGTTGCCAAGAACAGGTTATTCCAGCCCCTGCCTTCCTCTACTAACTTTATAAGGTTGGTTTAGAGCTTGTTTCCCACCATATATCATGCAGAGCCAGTGCAACGTCTGCAATACCCCAAAGCCTCAGGACCTTTTTGTCATCCTTGTATCTGCATAGTGAAGTCTCAGCAGACTTTCCATGACTGCCCTCATTTTCAAGGAGGGCTTCTGAAATTTAGAACAGAACTGTTGGGTTAGTGCATTTTTTTCCAACCCTATATACTTCTCAAGTCCTGGAAAAGATGCACATTATGAATATTCCCTAGGGTTTCATCATGATTTGGAGGGAAGCCATTGTTTAGGTTGTTGCTAATCTGAAGTTTTCCCTAGTTAGACTGTAGCTGCCAGGACACAGGAGGAGGAGAGAGAACAGAGGGGGAAGACTGTTTCATTTAACTTGACCTCTAATCACGAGAAGGCCCAGCATGTCTTCCCAAACAACTCAAGCTGTTTTTTCATTCCATCTGACCTCCCAGCAAGAAAAACTTCTAGTTGAACACCTGGGCCCAGCCCCAGCCATTTGGGTCCAGTCCCAGTCCTGGCACATCTCTGAGCTGCACATGTCCTATTTTTTTTTTTTTTCTCTCTTTTATTTAAATATAACCATCCAAAACAAAGAGAGTAGCTAGGATGAGAAGGAACTAATGGGCCCTAAAGGGTCTGTGGTCTTGGGGATGCCTGGAGATTGTTTGCCTAATTAGTTCTGCCCTACTATCAGTGCAGATAACCCAGGGAGCATCTTGATTGGTTTGACAAAGTTAATGGATGATCTGCCGTGAAGGCTTGATCACAGAGGAGCGGCAGCCCCAGCTGGAGGCTGAGTCCCTGCTATAGCCTTTCTGCACTTCATCTCACACTTCTTGTGCCTGCACAGTAATCCCTCTTGCAGAAGCCTTGAGCTTCTCTGCGCTACAAAACATAAGTAGTCCTCATGTTTCCCCCTTAGGCTAAACCCCTGTGGCCTGCAGCTGGCTAAATTTGGAATAAGTGCTCTATCCAAGAGAGTTCCAAGATCCTGAAAGAAAGAAACTTTTACACTTCCATTTCCAGGTAGACAATGGAGAGTTAAACATCATTTAGCTTCAGGCCATGCCTTTGATATTTGTTCATTATTTCAGTGTTTGACACCATAAAAGACAGTGCTTCCCAGAACAAGAAAGTCCAGTGGATAAGGGTATCTTAGAAAGTTGATTTTGTGGAGTCTGGACTTTGTTGAGTTCTTGCTGTCCTGATGCCCCTGAACTTGCTTATGGTTGTGTGATTGATGACCATATTGCACAAATGTCTCATGGCTCCTGACAGTAGGAAGGTTCTTTCTATATGATGGTAGAGGGAAAAAAGTAGCAATGTGTGTCTATACACTATACTATTTCAAGCGTTTTCTGCTTATTCAGTTAAGCAGCATTTATGGAGTACCTGCTCTGGGCCAGGTACTGGTCTTCTTTCTGGGGCTGTAATCTTAATCTTAAAACAGACAGAATGTTTTTTCCTGAAGGAGTTTTACAGTCTAATGAGGAAAGCAGGCCTGCATCTTACACTTTCTGTCATCCCTTCTCCATTATCCCAAACATGCCATTTTTGGAAAGTGGAAGCAGGATAAGGAGTGGCTCTGGTTTCTCAACACACAAAGGGGGAAAAAAAAAGATGCTCTGCTTAGTTTTACTCTAACAGACTGTCTGGAACATTAGTCCATAGGACAATTCATCTTGCAATGATTGTGACTGGTCTGTAACTTGCATTTCCACTTTGTACTAAGTTTGAGCATAGTGTAATGACTATAAGAAGAGCTTCTCATCGTATTATTGATCATGACCAAAAGAGACCTGAAATAGTCAATATTCTTTTGATATATGAAAATTCAACACAAAGTTGCTAGGCTTAAAAAAAAAATTATTAGCAAATATAACTAAAAAAGAACAATTTTGTCATAGTTAAGATATAGGAGGAACTCAAAATCAACCAGGACCCAAAATCCCTATGTCTTTTTATTCTGTATTCTTCTGTGTTAGTTCCATTCACAGGAAATTCCCTAGACCACTTGAGGTCAGATGGCTACCCACAGCTCCATCTTGTCAACAATGCAAGTTCAGTAAAAAGAGGATCCATTTCCCACAGTCCTAGTAATAGTAGGAATAAGAGTCCCTACCCTTCCTTTTATTGGCCTGAATTGGGTCACATTCTCAAATCAGAAACATTCCTTTTGGCCAGAACACTAGACGGTCTTAGGTGACATGCCCAATGTGGAGTCAGAGGTGGTTTCAATATCTCCCAAAGTCACACAGAATGAACAGTCGGAGTGTGGTAGCTTGCCAGAGCAAGTGATGGTTCTATTTTCTAAAGAAGGAGAAATGTTTGCTGAATAGCAAAAAAATAAATAAAATAACCCTAAAACCCACAAATGTCAGCTCCAGGGACATGATTAGATATATGCTAAGGTGGGTTTCCTGTTTTCATTTTAACAGAATAATATATGGGGCAATTAACTTCCATAAAGATTTACTGCTTCAGAAACACAAAAGGGGTCACCATGAGTCATAATCGACTTGATGGCAGTGGGGTTGGGTTTTGGTATATGTGTATCTGAAATTTTGAAAACATAATAGTAATTTGACAAAACTCATAAACTTAGAAAGTAGGAACAAACTATTTCAAAATCAGACTTTCAGAAACACAGAACATAAGGGCAAAGAGAAGACCTACAATGAGGGAACAGGGCCAAGGAAATAGGGGCATCTGGGGTAGGGTTCCAAGATCAGCATCAAGGCAGGGATCCAGTTAAATGAACTCGTGTGCCAGGTGAGGCCTGGCTTTTATGACAAAGCCCAAATATCAAAATTGGAGCATATACGATAGCAACAACAACAAAAAAAGAGAATGTAGCTGTGAAACTACTTAGGTACAACCATACACTTCATGAGATTAGTTCTCTTTGTTCAAATGAAGGCTTAGGGTCATGGCTTCGTGGAACTCTTCAGAAAATTAGAGTAACATTGTTTTTAGCATTTTTGTTATACCACCCCCCCAGGTTGGCAAGTAGTGATTTTTAGAGTTTTTATTCTACCCTTCAGTTTTATGAGTAGTGATTGTAGTCTTAAAATCTTATGAGTAGGCCATCTAAGATACAACAATTGGTCTCTATTTTCATGAAACAGGAGAAGAAAACAGGAAACCCAGGAATTGAAAATGGAACTGGATTGAAGGTCTAGTTGCTTCTATGAACTACTGCCTCCTTTTCCATGAGTTCAGAAAAGCTAGAAGTTCCTGGCTACCATTACTGAATGCTTTGATCAAGGATGATCAAGGATATAGATGAATCCTTGATCAAAAGGGAGTAAATATTGAACAGAATTTAAAATTTCTTATAGAATCTGGACTTCCTGGACACATTGGAGAAACCCTCACATCTGCTTCCCTGAGAAAATTTTTGAACCTTAACCTGAAACTATCCCTTGAACTCATCTTCAAAATGAACTGTTTAGCTGAATTAATGAAGAATGTCCACCTTGGGCATTGGACTCTTTTAAAGAATTATCCATATCACATCAAATTGGCAATAGTAACTCTAAAGTACAGATGAGTAGTTTATGGGTAAGTGTGTCTAAGTTAATGGTAGTGAAACTACAGAGAGAGAGAGCATGAGAATGGTGACACATGAAGAAAGTAACCAATTTCACTGAACTAGACTAGAAATTGTTGAATGGATGTATATCTGCTGTATATATTTTCACCAAAAATAAATATTAAAAATATTTAGAGCATAGCATCAGCACAGATCTAGGCAAAAGTGTTACAAGTGTGCAACCATTGACCTCTTTCCAACCACCACAAAGAAGAATGAAGAAAATCAAAGACTCAAGGAAACAATTAGTCCAAAAGACTAATGGACCACACAAACCACTGCCTCCACTAGCTTGAGATCAGAAGAACTAGATGTTACCTGGCTACCACTACCAACCACTCTGATCAGGACACAGTAGGGTTCCTGGACAGAGTGGAAGAGAAATGCAGAACAAAATACAATATTATTAAAAACACCAGAGTTACTGGCCTGATACAGACTGATGGATCCCCTGAGATGGTAATCTGTAGGCACTATTCAAACCGGGGACTCAACTCAATCTTAGCCATTACCTTTCAGCCAAACAATAGACAGGCACAAAGTGAGTAATAACAACCTATTCTGGTTACCTAGTGCCACTCTGACAAGAATATACTACAAATGGGATGGCTTGAACAAACAGGAGTTTATTCTTTCACAGTTTGGAGGCTGTAAGTCCGAGTTAAAAGTGCCAGGCTCCAGGGGCTGGATGAAAGCCCCTCAACTTTGGGTTTCAGCTCTGCCTCCTGCTCCCAGCCCACTGAAATTAGAGGCTTTCTTTACTCAGACAGCTACTGGCTGTTGAGGCTGACAAGCCCAAGGTTGACAAGTAAAAAGGCACAGTCCCAATGTTACCAAACCACACAGCAGGCCACTAATTCAAGTCCATTGAAAGTCCCAATGTCAGCAGAACATGGCAAGCTGCTGAACAATGACTCAGCTACATGCAGGACTCAAGTATGCCACAAGCTAGAGACCATCCCCCAAGGCTTCTCCTGTAGCAGACCACATCCCTAAGGCAGCTACTCAGCTGCTTGTGGTAGATCCTACCATGGAGTTGATTCCAGTCTCATCATGGGGAATACTACATCCAGCTGTGCAGCCACTCAACCAGGCCCAGCCAAGTTGACACACCAACTTAACCACCACACAATCTAATAACCTTGAGGAACATGCTCCTTAGAACAATCAAGCATATGAAACCAAAGGGCAGCATTTGCCCAAAAACAAAGTTCAGAAGGAAGGAAGGGACAGGAAAGATGGGTGAATGGAAATGGGGAATCCAGGGAGGAAGTGGGAAGAGTGCTGCTACATTAAGAGTATTGCATCTAATGTCATGAAACAAAATGTGTATACATTGTTGAATGGGAAACTCATTTACTCTGTAAACTTTCATTGAAATCAAAATGTTCACACACACACACACAAAAATCAACCGCTGAAAGCCAAATACCACTGTAAGTACTAAAATAGTCAAAATTAAACAAAATATGTAAAACATAAAAAAAAAAAAAATGTCTGTAGGAAGCACTGAGCTCTGAAGGGTGAAATTGAACTTCTTATATCTCCATGGGAAAAGGGGACAAGATCAATTCTGGAGACTTCAGAAAGGTCCAAATAACACACAATTTTGCCAGCTGATTTGAGGCACCTTTATTTCGGGGAGCGGGGGGGAAATCAAAGAGAAGATTTCTTCTATAACCCAGACAATTTTCTTTGACCACATACTTCCAACTGAGAATGAGATGTCTGGGTCTTTGTAACTGGTAGGAAATGGACTCATAAGTCTGGGTCTAAATCTATAATTTTTTTTGGATAAGAAATTGTCATTCTTTCTTCTCACTGATGATATAATTATAAGCATATAATCATAGCAGGAAGTCAAGGGAGACCTATTGGTGCATTAGAGAAGTACAGAGAACTAATTCCAGCCAAATACTATATAAGTTGTACAAAGTGGGGCTTCATGTATGGCTCTGGAGTACTGTGCTTAAGATAGCACTTGAACTGACAATAATTCCTAGACATCGTCCTCCTGAAAGTGGAGACAGCCATCTGCACCAGAGTCCTCAGCAGCCAGGGCCTTTTTCTGTTAGCAAACTGTAGCAACTCTTGTTCTCTGGCACCACAGACAACTCTGAACAGGATCTAGGCGAACAGCTTATGTCCCTCTCAGGCTTTACTCTGGAAGCCTAGGGCCTTTTGTCTCAGCTAAAGGAAAATTTAAGGGTTCTTTTCAAATTGCCTCAGATTTTATTATGGTGGCAATTTTGCACTGACATCACAAGGTATCAAATTACCAGCTGGACCTTTAGTTTCCTTTTCTGAACTAGCTTCCTGGGTACAGACTCACTGAGATCACTACTTCTTCAAACTCTGGTAGCTGGAGACTTGCTTGGTTAAGCCCCAAATCCTTTACATCACAGGAACCCAAGTGCAAATCAAGATATTCCATTAATGTTGGGTATTCCAATCCATCCAAAGTATATCTTTAAGCTAAATTTAGAACGTGTAACAACTCTGGCTTACATTAAAACATGATATAGCACTGTAAGTCACTCAGAAAATATACCCTGAACTTAAAAAAAAAGAAAGACAAAATTCCTTGTAGTAGTTTTCACAGGCTCTCTCATGTTCACTTTTGTGTACTCACACTCACATTTTCATGTTATTTTCCCATTTCTACCAAACAGCCTGTGTCTTACATAACACAAGGGTACACAACCATTCAGGGGCAACACCCATTCAGACCAGGAACAGTATCCCGATTCGTCAACCTCATAAATACATAAAACTGGTGGCAAACTTGAACTTGCTCAAGCAGATCAAATGCTGAGCTCTCCCCACAGCTGGTCTCTGAAACTTTGACAAGGCTTTGAGTCTATATTTTTCCTTAAATTCTACTGCCATGAATCACCTTGAAGAACTGTTTTTTCTCCTTTACAGATACAATCTAAAATGAAAGATGAAGTCCCTTTTGGATCTGTATGATTATAAAAGCAGCTATTTTCATTTTTCATTTATAATTGAGGAAAAGTATTTTCTGAGGCTAGTCTTTGGTAATATGTCTCCTGTGTCACTCTCCCCCAAAATCAAGGTTCTTCCAGATTTGTGACGTCACTGGAGCGACAACCAATGCGAGGGTTCCCAGAAGCACCAGGACTATGGCCACTCAAGTCATTTGTCATTCAATTTGGATGGTAGTTGCTAAGTTTGCGGATTTGTGGAAATTTTTGAAAAGATTCAGTTGATTCAGCAGCTTCTGGATAATGGAAATTTTAACTCAGTTAACCAATTTAGGTTAAGTGCCTGAGTTACTATGTAACCTATCAAATGAGAAAAGCAAACTTTTTTTTTTTCATTTATAAAGAAGATATCCAACATTCTCCAAAACACTTTCTTTTTCTCATGTTTGACTGAAAAAAAATATCAGAGTATTACTTTCCCTTAGTGAAACTAATACATTGTCTTGCCTACGATAGTTTGGAATTGACAAGTATAAGAACGTGCAGACAACAGGAAACAGGGCACTGTGGCCCAATTATTTCTATCTATTTATGTATGTACCTACCACCTATCACTAATAGGAGCTCTGATAGTGTAATCCCTAAGGCATTTGACTGCTAACCAGAAGGCTGGCTGTTCAAACCCACCATCCACTCCTCAGAAGGAAGATGGGGCAATCTACTTCTGTAGAGATACGACCTCGGAAACCCACGGAGGGATCACTATGACCCCTCTTTTTTTTTTTTTTTTTAATCACTATATCTTATGCCAATACATTAAAATAAAATCCTCCATTTATTTAAATTGTAGTAATGTCCAAAGTAGACAGGTGAATTTCCAAAGAATAACAAGGTATTCAGAATAAGCTCATGCCATAGTCCCCAAGAACTCTCCTGAGTCTCACTCAACTTCTGATGCAGAGTAAATTCAGCACATATTTGTTGAATAATTGGATTGACCAGCAGTAGTCTGATGTGTGTAAGCAGGTATGGAGGACTTGCTAGGCGAATATTCTACTCAGCATATCATTCCAGAAGGTATTTGATGAAACCAATTTGCAGAGAATCATTTTGGGGACAACCAGGGGTTTGAGACCCCATAATGACAGACATTTGTTACTGCTAGAGTGACCCTGATTTTACACCATACTGGTATGATTTGAGAAATTATGGGATGCAAAAGAGAGAAGATAGAATGGACCTTTATGCATCTTTGCCAGTAAAGAGATTGTAAAAAAAAACAAGAAACAACAACAACAATAAACTTCTTTCCATTGTATAAGGAAATAAAGTAGACCTGTGCCTGCCTCTTCCTGTGAAACACAGGAGCAGCCAGTATCCTCTCCATCCTATCCAGATGGTGAGGAGAGGGGTGAGGATGTCTGGGGACTAGGAAAGACCATGATTGCTTCTTTACCCATTTGCTACCATTTTGAGTAATTTTCAATTGAGGGTCTAGGGTTCATTTTCCCTGGTCTTTTGGTCCAATAGCCTGTCATTGTGTAGGCTTAAGATTATTCAGAAAAGGTGTTTCTCATCTCCTTGCTTAACCTGTTCCAGCATTAACATATTTTAAAAAAGTATAATTAAGTCTAACTGGGAGCTTTTTAGACTGTTTAGGGCTAAAGGAACGTGTGGTTGTATGGGTAATGGGAGCTAGGTAGTAAAAATGAAATTATTAAAAGATTTGAATCTCAGGAGATCTACATTTCAGACCCAGGCTATTTCAGAATTATGTTCAGCTCTAGCAGGACTCAAGAAAGCCATAGTAGACTAAAATAAGATGTAGATCACTAAGAAAAGGAGGAAATGCTATCATTTAATCACCATACATGAAGCAATGAGACCTTCTGTGGTGTTCCTACTACGCTCGAGTCTTATTTTCTGGTAGGAAAGTGCTGATAAAGAGCATGATGCGAAAGGCATCCGATTGTTGTAGAGAAAAAACTCTGGACCAGAACTGTTAGAGCTGTGGAGAGGAGGTGGCAGAGGACAGAACATCTGGGAGCCATCCACACCACTGCTGCAGATTTATTCCTCACTGAGCCTGCTGTTGTATCATTTTACCCTTCCAGAAAATGGAGATGAAGTGCTCGCTTATTATACCTTACCAAGGGAAGCTTCCTACATTAATGTAAAATATTTTGAAAATGTCACATAAAATCTATTATTGAAATACAAGATGTTACCAATGATTTTTCTCTGTCTAGATAGACCAGAGGGGGATAGCCTCAAACAGGAATGGAATTGTAGTTTCTAGCCCCCCTTACTGGACAATCAATGTAAAAACATCAGCTTCTCAGCATTCCAGCTGCACAACAGATGTTAGTGGGAGAGAAGTTTGGGGCAAAGCAACTGGTCTGGCTCAGCAGTCAGTATCCTCATTCCTAGCCTCCTTTCAAGGGGTCTCACTGGGTCTCCCTTTCAGCTAGAGCTATTCTGATGGGAAGACTACCTTGCTACCATTCCAAGCAGAGGAAAAAGAAGTAAAAGTAATCAAAAAACAATAGTGTATTCCATTTTTTTTTTAAGCATGTCATGGCATTTTTACAACTTGTGTGTGAAAGTTTATACCCACATTCCCAAAGATCCTCTGCTGGGGTGGCAGCTTCAAGACAGTAGAGAGAAAAGGAAGGAAGGGAATCACACCTAACTGAAACAACAGGAAGGATTCAAATTTGCAGAATGTAATTACTGCAGTGGAAATGTGTGGCTAGGACTGTGGGTTTAATAACGTGATCTTACAAGAGGTCCCATCCGCTCTTTGATAACGACGCAGACACACTCAGAAAGACTAGTATTAGATGCTTTTCACACGGACTCTCCTCTCTTCTCTGCCACCTTCCTACCTGTCTGAAAGAGGTTAGTGAACCGAATCTTTGAGGGACATTTTGAAGGCAGCAGGCGCAGCTTGAATGTTGGGTGGTTGTTTTTTAATGGACTTGTCAGCAGCCATTCTCATTTGCAATAGAATTCCTTTTCTCCCTTACCCTTTCTCAGGTTTGTGTTTTCCCAGTGCTGTGCCAGTGCTGAATAATTTACAAGGGCAGAAAAAGAAAACTGTCACTATCACAGTCCCAGGGCTCTTCACTCACTCATCTGTCACATGGTCAAATGTCACTGGTGCCATTATTTGTGAGGGGTGAGATTAACGCCACAGAGCTACTTGCCTCTTTTCTTTATCTATTGTTAATGATACTGAACTCCAATGTATTTTTTTAAAGACCTGGTTGCCTTTTCTGCAACAAACATCCCACCTAAGGAAATCCAAATAACTAACCTCCTCATTCCATCTCACCCTTTCATCTGTCTTCGTCTGTTTCTTCTTATCTGGCATTTCCACCCACAGCATAAAAATAATACAAATCTAGTTAGAACTGTATTCAGAAGAAATGCCAGTGTTCAAAGTGATCCCAGTCATGTTTGTTCTGTTTCTTATTAGGAAAGAGAAAGGGGGGGGGCGGGGAGACCAGCCTGGTTGCAGTAATCAGGAGTCATAGTGAATCACAGAAGGAGGTGACAAAAGATCCCATGCACACAGATGGCATTTTGCAGAAGGCAAATCAGGAGTGCAGCTCGCAGAGGAATAACCAAAATGCAGAAGTGTGAGGAAGAACATTTGTCCCCCTTATCAAGAGGGTAAATCCAGTATAAATTCTATAAAAGAAATTATAAAATTATAATAACATCTAATATTGATGTAATAGAGAAAACAAGTGCTGCTAGGGTTAGATGCTGCAGTTAACCTATGAAAACTATTGCTGTGTTCTAAGCGTGAATAGAATGCCCATCTCTGATAGAAGACCAGGCTCTGTAAAAGACTATGCAAATGTTTTAAAGTCCCTGTCTCTCATTCCTATCTTTCAAAGTCCCAAATGTGAATATACAAAAATAGTAATGACAGCCAATACCAGTTAAGTTCCTGGGTGGGCAAACAGGTAAGTGCTCTACTACTAACTGAAAGATTGGCAATTTGACCCTCCCAGAGGCATTTTGGAAGAAAGACCCACATGCTCCAAGTGATCTCTACTTAGGCTGATGATGACAGGAACCATATCTGCTTCCAAAAGGCAAGTCTTGAAAATCCTATGGAGCACAATTTAACACTACAGTACATGCTGTTGCTATGGGTCCTAATCAACTTGAGGGCAACTGGTGTTTAATTTAATATCAATTGAGAACTTAAATAGTGATTTAAATGTGTTATTATCCTTCATCCTTATAAATATTTCTATGTATTATTACCTCCATTTTATAGATAAGAAAGGGCGCTCTGGTGGCATAGTGCCTGTTCTGGTTACCTAGTGCTGCTCTGACAAGAAATATACCACAAATGGCATGGCCTTAACAAACAGGAGTTTATTCTTACAATTTGGAGGGTAGAAGTCCAAGTTCAGAAAGTGCCAGGCTCTAGGGGCTGGGTGAAAGCCTCTCAACCTTAGACTTCAGCTCTGACTCTTGTTCCTGGCCTGCTGAAGCTAGAGGCATCTCTTCACTCAGGCAGCTACTGGCTGCTGAGGCTAACAAGCCCAAGGTCGACAAAGAAAATGGCACAGTCCCAATGTTACCAAACCACAAGGCAAGTCATTAACTCAAGTCCACTGAAAGTCCCAAGGTCGGCAGAGCATGGCAGGCTGCTGAACAATGACACGGCTATATGCAGGGTCCAAGAGTGCCATAAGCTAGAGACCATTCCCCAAGGCTTCTGCTTATATAGCAGAAGCAGATCACATTCCCTAAAGTAGCAACTCAGCTGCTCACAGTAGATTCCACTATGGAGTTGATGACTAGTCTCACCACAGGGAATACTACATCCAGCTGCCCAACCACTCAACCAGGCCCAGCCAAGTTGACACACAAACTGAACTACCACAGTGCCTAAGGCACTGACTGCTAACCAGAAGGCTGGTGGTTCAAACCCACCAGCCGCTCCTTGGAAGGAAGGTTGGGCAATCTACTTCGGTAGTGATACTGCCTTAGAAACCCAAGGAGGGGTCTCTATGAGTCTAATAGACTGGATGGCAGTGAGTTTGAGTATAGATAAGAAAATTGAGGCACAGAAAGTTAAAATAAAACATGCCCAAGTAAGTGGTAGTCAGGTTGAAATTTTAGCCCATAGAGTAGCAAGCCAACTTTCCATGTAAGACACTAATATGTATACAATACAGTACACAAGCTTGCTGTGAGTAGGAACCAACTCAATGGCACCTAACAACAACCACACAATAATGAAGAATTGGGTAAAGATTGAAAGTTTTATTTACTCCTATGAGCTTGGGTCAGGTTAACAACCTAACAAAGACTACATCATTTGTGTCTGCCTCTCCTCTTTTGAGGGCCAAATGACTGAATTAAATGCTTCAGAATTAAGTTGCTCTTGGCCTGTTAAGCAAGCTAATTTAAAGTGACTACAATTTATTTGCTTCCTGCTCTTGTTCCTGATATATGATTGGATCAGGGCTCTGGTTAATTAGCAGGTATGCTACAGGCACAAGTCATCCTTCCCCAATTGTCTTCTCATTGTCAGTGTTTCTTTGTGTTTCCTTTTGGGGAAAACCCTGCTATCTTATCTCATGTGATACATTAGAAGGGTAGATAAAAACCCAGAGCAGCTCTGATCTCATTAGCTGCCTTAGAAGGGCAGAGAGGAATGAGGAGATCTCTTATCTCATTCACTGCTAGCAGATAAGTGCTCTCAGAGAGCTACAGAGGCAAAATCCCCAAGGAACCTACAATAAAGAAACTGAGGTCATCTTGTGGAAAGACTGAAGTTGAAGCTCAAGGGCTGTTTTTGTGAACACATAAGTGACCTGGAGAATCAAGCTTGACCCTGAACAGACAGGTCACTTTTTCCAAATGCCAAAGGAAAACCTGGAGTTTCAAGGTAAAGCTCTGGAATCTTACCTCTCTTGGTTAAGGGAAAAGAAATTGACAGGGATACAATCATCCGGGATGCTATCAGGCCTAGGAGCAAATGGATGCTGCACGTCAAAAGAGGGACTGAGTCGAGCAGATTCAACACCTCAGCAGAGCCACCCCTAAAATCAGTCATTTGCTCCAACTGATCTATGCTTGTGCCGATGGTGATATGAAGCTACCAAATCTGATGGGAAATGATCATAGGACAGCCAGACCAAGTGATGGATACAGATGTGTGGGAGGATTAAACAAATGCTACATATAACTGGTGGTTCCTTCTTATGAATCAATCCTTTCAAACTCCAGATATTTAGAGAGAGTACCACCCAACCCCACCCCTGAGAAAAAGGCTTAGAGAAAATGATTGTGTGAAGTCTTTGTAGTTAGCCATTAATAGTTGCTCATAAAGATATTTACAAATGTAGTAAATGAGTGGCACAAGAGTTAAGCACTCAACTACAACTGGAAATGTTGGTGTTTCAAACTCACCCAGAGGAACCGTGGAAGAAAGGCCTGGAGATCGGCTTCCAAATGTCAGTCTTGAAAACCCTGTAGAATAGTTCTGTTGTGCACACATGGGTTCGCCATGAGTCAGCACCTGCTGTATGACAGCTAACAACATAAGTTTTCAAAGGGAAAATGAGCCCATCTTTTCAAAATTAACAATTATTGAAAACAAAATTTAAAGTCCCACTATGTGCTCCCACTCCTTGAACAACAAATAGAGGTAACAAGGTTTTGTGGGTTTTTTTTTTAGGCTTCCTAAAAATTAATCCTTTGCACTATTGTTGTCCAACAAATACAATGATTGCTAAACTCTAGTCAAAAAATACGACTTACAGAAGCTTTAAGGGGCTCTTGTTGTTGTTGTTGTTGTTGTTGTTGTTATGTGCCATCAAGTTGGACCCAAGGCAGTGTCACTATGGAAGTAGATTGCCCCATCTTCCTTCCAAGGAGTGGCTGGTAGGTTTGAACCGCTAGCCTTCTGGTTAGCAGTCAAGTGCCTTAGACACTATGCTACCAAAGGGGTTCTTAGGAGTAAAAATTTTGAGAACATTGAATGGCTATGAAATCTTGCTTCAATTTCTAAATTTCCCTTTCTTTGTATTTCCTGATTAAGTTTCTCTAGCATTTTCGCTATGGTGGGGTCCGACTCAACGGCACATAACAACAACAACAGCAACAACAAGCATTTCATATGAGCCTAACCATTTTGTTTTCTAGACCAAAAAATATGCATTGATAGAAAAACAACTATTTGAGGGAAAATATTAAGGAATCCGTGTTGAATATCAGTCATATGATTCATTACCTGGCTTCATTATCTGGCAGGATCTTGACCTTGTAATGTATAATAATAATTATTTACCTCAATGAGGAAATCCATAAAAATTGCTAGTGAAAGCCAAAAAAAAAAAAAAAAAGATTGATTTGTTCATTTACTCATTCATTCATTCAACAAATGCTTATTATTGCAAATATTATATGCAGGACACTGTGCTGTGCATTGGTAATTAAAAGAATAAGACATATAAGACCCATTCCTAATCTCAAGAGCTTTCTAGTCCATGAGGGAGAAAGTGACACTCAAACTGATAAATAAAATATGGTAAGTAAAATAACAGAAATAGGCCAAGTCTATTTTGTGAAACACCAGAATAGAGATTTTCTCTCTTTTTTAAAAATTTTATTGTGATTTGGGTGAAAGTTTACAGAGCAAATTCATCTTCAATACAGCAGTTCACATACACTTTCTCTCATGACATTGACTGTAATCTCCCACAATGCAACAGGTCTCTTCCCACTTTCTTCCCATTGCCACCTCTTCCCTGTGTCCTTCCCTCTCATGTGCTCCTGCCCCCTGAGCTGTCTCGCTGTGCATACACAGCCTTTCTATTCTCCCATGATCGATCTCTCCAAGGAGTGTGTCTACCTATTGTAAATATTCAGCTCATGTACCTGTCTTTTGTTTGACTGGAAGCCACAGGAGTGGGTTCAGTTCCAGACCTGAAGGGGAGCTAGGGACTCTACCAGACAAGCAAATCTAGTCACTTTCTTTTTTTTTTTTTATGATTTTGAGTCTTGTTCCACATTGTTCTCCTTCTCTATCCAGGATCGTCTACATAGATCCCCCCTGAGTGGTTGACAGTGGTAGCCAGGTACCATCTAGTTCTTCTGGTCTCATAGTTGTAAAAGCCAAGGGTCACATGGTATACCAGTCCCTTGGACTAATTGTTTCCATACATCTTTGGTTTTCTTCATTCTTCTTTGCTCTGGATGAGGAGAGACCCATCATTGCACCTAGATGACCACTCACAAGCTTGTAAGATCCCAATTGCTACTCACCAAATTAGGATGTGGAACAATTCTCTTAATTTTTTTGGCATTGACCAGGCTATTTACCTTTCTTTGTACCATATAACCTCCACCACCACCCCCCACCCCACCGCTGTCAAGTCAGATCCAAATCATAGTGATCCCTCCTTGAGTTTCTGAGGCAATATCACTATGGAAGTAGACTGCCCAATCTTCCTTCTGAGGAGTGGCTGGTGGGTTTGAACTGCCAGCCTTCTAGTTAGCAGTCAAATGCTTTAGGCACTATGCCACCAGAGCTCCCATATAACCATGTGTATTATTTAAAAACTGAACATAACCATATCTGTAAAGATATCTACTTCACAGAAGAAGTATTTTAACATATCTTAGCATATTAATGTTATGGCAGAGAATGTGGCTTATTAGCAGTTAAGTGTATACATTCATTATGACAAACTTTAAAAGAATGTTAATTTAATAAAAATTCCATTTATTATATAGAAGTGCATAACTGATACTTTGTCATGAATTCATACACATCTCCCTAGTAAGTACAAATTAGTGACATTGTAATCCACACATGATTTCTCTTGATTCCTTTAGTCAGGCATCTTTGTGCTATGATCAGCCTAATCAGGCATGAAACCATTTTTGATCAAAGAAGAATTACTAAAAGTAGGCCTGTGAAGAAAATTGTATGTATCACTGTAACATAATTTGGGATCAACTGAATTATATAATTTTGTGGCCCTAATAAAATGTCTATCTGTAGTCATATGCATATATGTATTCACACCAACCCTACAAACCACAAAGCTCAATCTCATACCATGTCGTGACCACAGGACTCAGATCCTTCCACAGTGTCGGGTCTATGAACGCTTTCCCATTGTCAGACTATAAGTCAGGAAATATGTCACTATTTATTTGGAATTTTAGTATATACATGTTTTGGTTTACAAACCTTTGTTGGTTCTCAATAATTGTTATAAACCTACTAGGCATTTCAGGAGAGCAAACTTCAGTTCCATGGGTATTAATAGTGTAGTTCTGTTATACTGAGTGTGATGGAAATGATGTGGACATAGCAGGGGCAACACATGTTCCTAGTAATTCATAAACACATATATTTTTGAAATATTAACAAAGCAACAGCCTTGAAGATTTTTATAATAGTCAAAGACCAGTATGGAAATTTGTAAACTTTCCAGAAGATGACTGGGCAAAGTATTAAGAGTGAACAATATTATTTTCTTTTACTGGAAGATTTCTTATTGTCTAATCAGTAGCATGGAAACTGCAAGCTTCTGAAAGGAAAAGGCTTTACAAACAGATGGAATTCATTTAAATAAGAAAGGTAAAAGAATGTAGACAAAAGAGCAATGACTCTTGATATTACCATATGAAAATGCTGTCTAGATCATATGACATGGCCAAGCAAGTCTACCATAATGGCCAATATCATAATAATTCACTGCTGAAAATTTCACACGACCATGTGCAGAGGTTTTACACCTTTCTGATTTTTATTGAGTACTATTATTACTATTACTGGTGTTGTTATAATTATCACCTTACTTCATATAGTGCCTCTTTTTGCAAACTTTAAATCACCACACAGATGTTAATCACATGCTTATAAAAATGAGCTTCACATGTTTAAGGTTGCACACAGCTTCTTTTCTTTACCCAGAACTATCCTTCAGCTAGTCATCTCTCTGTGTGTCTTTGTCTCTCTCTCTCTATATATGTATATGTATATACAGTATATGTATGTGCATATATATATTTGTCAAAATAATAATGAATTAGGACTTGTTCATGGTAATAGAACAAGTAGAATAAAAAACCAAATTTATTTAACTTAAAAAAGAGAACATTTATATTAAAGACATTAGCCACCCACCCACTGCCATCCAGTCAATTCTGACCCATAGTGATTCTTTTTTTTGCAGAGTAGAACTGCCCTGTAGTGTTTCCAAAGCTGTAAATCTTTACAGAAGCAAACTGCCTCATCTTTCTCCTGTAGAGCAGCTGGTGTGTTCAAACTGCTGACCTTTTGGTTAGCGACTGAATGCTTTAACCATTATGCCACCAGAACTCCTTAATTAAGACACAGAGTTATCCAATTGGAGTGGACCCAGAGATGGAAAATCTATCATCAATTCAGGAAGCTTCATTATGCAGGTCTGCTTCATCCTTTTCTTTCTGAAGGATGTCTTTCTTTGCTTTGCAGTAACATGTGAATTTAGCTCCTGTGTTTAGGTTCCTGGGTTTAGGCCTTTGACATTCAAAAGACCAGCTTAGATTACAGTGAACTCGAGTCTTTGGTCTCAATTCTAAAACAACTGGACAAGCATCTGCCTGGTCTGGCTTAAGTCAGATGTCTACCCTAGTCAAAAGGGTGGAATCCAGAAGTACACATATATCTACTAAGGCATTGTTGTTGTTGTTGTTGTTGAATCATAGTGACCCTATGTACAACAGAACACAACACTGCCCGGTCCTGCATTGGCCTCACAATCCTTGCTATACCTGAGCCTATCATTGCAGCCACTGTGTCAATCCATCTCCTTGAGGGCCTTCCCCTTTTTCGATGACCCTCCACTTTGCCAAGCATGGTATCCCTCTCCAGGGAGTTGTCCCTTCTGACAACGTGACCAAAGTAGGTGAGACCAAATCTGGCTATTCTGGCTTCCAAGGTGCATTCCAGCTGCACTTCTTCCAGGACAGATTTGTTAGTTCTTCTGGCAGTCCATGGTACTTTCAGCATTCTTCACCAACACCAACACACTGCAAAAGTATCAACTCTTCTTTGGTATTCTTTATTCATTGTCCAGCTTTATCATGCATATGAGATGATCGAAAACACCGTGACTTGGGTTAGGGGCACCTTAGTCTTCAAAGAGACATCTTTGCTCTTCAGTACTTTAAAAAGGCCTTTGGCAGCAGATTTACCCAGTGCAGTACACGTCATCTGATTTCTTGACTGCTGCTTCTATGGGTGTTGATTGTGGAAACAATATGAAATCTTTGACAACTTCAAACTTCTCTCCACTTATTGTTACGCTGCTTATTGGTCCAGTTGTGAAGACTTTCATTTTTTTTATGTTGAGGTGTAATCCATAGTGCAGACTTTAATACTGTAGTCTTTAATCTTCATCAGTAAGTGCTTCAAGTCACTTTTATTTTCAGCTAGCAAGGTTGTGTCATCTGCATATTGCAGGTTGCTAATGAGTCTTCATCCAATCCTGATAATGTGTTCTTATTCATATAGTCCAACTTCTGGGATTATTTGCTCAGCATACAAATTGAATAAATATAGTGAAAAGATACAACCCTGATGCACTCCCTTCCTGATTTTAAACCATGTAGAATCCCCTTGTTCAGTTCAAACAACAGCCTCTGGGTCTATGTACAGGTTCCTCAGGAGAACAATCAAGTGTTCTGGAATTCCCATTCTTCTCAATGTTATCCACAATTTGTTATGATCCACATAGTCAAATGCTTATGCATAGTCAATAAAACACAAGTAAACATCTTTCTGGTGCTCTTTGCTTTCAGCCAAGATCCATCTGACAGCAATGATATGCCTCATTCCACGTCCTCTTCTGAATTCAGCTTGCATTTCTGGAATTCCCTGTCAATATACTGCTGCAACTGTTTTTGAATTATCTTTAGCAAGATTTTACTTGCGTGTTAATGATGTTGTTCGATAATTTCAACATTTTCTGGGATCACCTTTCTTTGGAATGGGTACAAATATGGATCTCTCCCAGTCAATTGGCCAGGTAGCTGTCTTTCAAATTTCTTCTTCTTTTTATTTTTTAAAATGCATTTTATTGAAATATAATTTGTGTACAGTGAAACACAAAAAACTAAAGTGACATGGGTCGATAAATTTTTTTTGGTTTTTTTTTTGCATTATTCCATTCCCTCCCCTTCCACCCTTGGTAACTGTTCTGGTTACCTGGTGCCACTCTGACAAAAACGTACCACAAATGGGATGGCCTTAACAACAGGAGTTTATTCTTACAATCTGGAGGCTTTAAGTGCAAATTCAAAGTGCCAGACTCTAAGGGCTGCGTAAAAGTCCCTCAACTTTGGGGTCCAGCTCTGCTTCCTGCTCCCGGCCCACTGGAGCTAGAGGCTTTCCTTCATTCAGACAGCTACTGGCTTCTGAGGCTGAGAAGCCCCAAGGTCGGCAAGTAAAAAGGCACGGTCCTGATGTTACAAAAGCACACAGCAGGATATTAACTTAAGTCCATTGTAAGTCCCAAGGTTGGCAAAGCATAGCAGGCTGCTGAGCAATGACATGGCTACATGCAGGGTCCAAGCGTACCATAAGCTAGAGAACATTCCCAAGGCTTCTCCTTATATACAGGAAGCAGACCACATCCCAAAGGCAGCTACTCAGCTGTTTGTGGTAGATCCCACCATGGAGTTGATTGCCATTCTCATCATGGGCAATAACTAGCACCAGGTGCCCAGCCACTCAACCAGGCCCAGCCAAGTTGACATACAAACATAACTACCACAGTAACCAACAAAGAAAGTTTCCTTCCATATATAAACCTTTCCTGGAAATTTTACAATAATGAACTAATACTATATTTGTCCTTCTGTGATTGACTTGTTTCACTTACCATAATTTGTTCCAAGTTCATCCATGTTATGCTGTGTTTTGCAGATTACACATTATTCTTTAGTGTTGCATAGTATTCCATTGTGTGTATGTACCATAGTTTGGTTATCCATTCTTCTGTTGATGGGCACGTAGGTTTTTTCTCTCTTTTTGCTATCGTAAATAGTGCTGTGATGAACATGGGTGTGCATATGTCTGTTCTTGTAATGGCTCTCACTTCTTTAGGATATATACCTAGTAATTGGATTGTTAGGTCAAATGGTATTTCTAATTCCAGCTTTTTAAAGAATCGCCATACTGTTTTCCAGAGTGGTTGTGTCATTTTACAGACCCAGCAGCAATGTATAAGAGTCCCAATCTCTCCGTCTCCTCGCCAGCATTTGTTATTTTCTGTCTTGTTGAACTTTGCCATTAGTGCTGGGGTGAGATGGTATCTCATTGTTGTTTTGGTTTTCATCTCTCTGATGGTTAATGATCATGAGCATTACTTCATGTATTTGCTGGCCACCTGAATATCCTCTTTGGTGAAGTGTGTCTTCCAAATTTCTTGGCATAGTCGAGTAAGTGCCTCCAGCACAGCATCCATTTGTTTAAACATTTCAGTGGGTATTCCAGCAATTCCTGGAGCCTTGTTTTTTGCTGATTCCTTCAGTGCAGCTTTGACTTCTTCCTTCAATAACATCAGTTCTTGATTATATGTGACTTCCTGAGACAGATGAACATTGACCAATTCTTCTTGGTACAGTGACTCTGTATAGTCCTTCAATCTTCTTTTGATGTTTCCTGCATCGTTCAATATTTGCCCATAGAATCTTTCAATAATACAACTTGAGGCTTAAATTTTTTCTTCAGTTCTTTCAGCTTAAGAAATGCTGACTGTGTTCCATCCTTTTAGCTTTCTAACTCCAGGTCTTTGCACATTTCATTATAATAATTGTCTTTGTCTTCTCAAGCTGCTCTTTGAAATCTTCTGTTCAGCTTTTTTATCTTGATGTTTCTTCAATTTGCTTTAGCTACTCTCCATTCAAAAACAAGTTTCAGAGTCTCCTCTGACATCCATTTTGGTCTTTTCTTCCTTTCCTATCTTTTTAATGACCTATTCCTTTCTTCATGTATGATGTCATGATATCATCCTACAATTCCTCTGGTTTTCAGTCATTGATGTTCAATGCTTCAATCTTATTCTTTAGATGGCCTCTAAATTCAGGAGGGATATAATCAAGGTCATGTTTTGGCTCTTGTGGGGTTGTTTTAATAGTCTTCAACTTTAACTTGAACTTCCATATGAGCAGTTGATGGTCTGTTCCACAGTCAGCTCCTGGCCTTGTTTTGGCTGAAGATATTGAGCTTCTCCATTGCCTTTTTCCACAGATGTAGTCAATATGATTCCTGTGTACTCCATCTGGCAAAGTCCATATGTATAGCCTTCATTTTTGTTGTTGAAGAAAGGTATTTTCAATGAATAAGTCGTTGGTCTTGCAAAATTCTATCATGCAATCTTCAGTATCTTTTCTGTCACCAAGGCCATATTTTCCAATTACTGGTGATTCTTCTTTGTTTCCAACTTTTGCATTCCTATCACCAGTAATAATAAATACATCTTTATTATTATTATCATTAAATACATTTTATTAATAATCAATACATCTTGATTGCATGTTTGGTCCATTTCAAACTGCACAAGTTGGTAAAGATCTTCAATTTGCTTGTCTTTGGCTTTGGTGGTTGGTGCATAAATTTGAATAATAGTAGTATTAACTGGTTTTCCTTGTAGGCATGTGGATATTATCCAATCATTGACAGCACTGTACTTTAGGATAGATCTTGAAACATTCTTTGTGGTAATGAATGCCATGCCATTCCTGTCCAATTTATCATTCCCAGAATAGTAGACCATATGGTTGTCTGATTCAAAATGGCCAAAACCAGTCCAATCTTTTTCACTGTCCCTCTACTCTACCAAGCATGATACCCTTCTCCACAGACTGGTTGCCTCTTACAACCTGGCCAAAGTAGGTGAGATGAAGTCTGGCCATTCTCCCTTGTAAGGAGCATTCTGGCTGTTCTTATTCCAAGAGGGGTATGTTCATTATTCTGGAAGTCCATGGTAATTTCAGTATTCTTCACCAACACCACAATTCAAAGGCATCAACTCTTTTTCCATCTTTCTTATTCATTGTGTATGAGCTTTCATGTGCACATGAGGCAATTGAAAATACCATGGCTTGGGTTAGAGGCACCTTAGTCTTCAAAGATACATCTTTGCTCTTCAGCATTTTATAGAGGTCTCTTGCAGCAGATTTGCCCAGCGCAATACAACATCTGATTTCTTGACGGCTGCTTCCATTGGTATTGATTGTGGATCCAAGTAAAATGAAATCTATGACAACTTTAATCTTTTCTCCATTTATCATGATGTTGCTTATCTGTCCAGTTGTGAGGATTTTTGTTTCCTTTATATTGAGGTTTAATCCATACTGAAGACTGTCGTTTTTTATCTTCATCAGTAAACGTTTCAAGGCATCTTCACATTCAGCAAGCAAGGTTACGTGATCTGTGTATTACAGATTGTTATTGAGTCTTCCTTCAATACTGATGCCATGTTATTCTTCATATAATCCACTGCCTCAGATTATTTGCCTACCATGCAGATTGAATAAGTATGGTGAAAAGATACAACCCTAATGAACACCTTTCCTGATTTTAAATCATTCAGTTTCCTTTTATTCCGTTTAAATGACTGCCTCTTGGTCTATGTACAGGTTCCTTCCTCATGAACACAATTAAGTGTTCCAGAATTCCCATTCTTTGTAATGTGATCTATAATTTGTTATGATCCACACAGTCAAATACCTTTGCATAGTCAATATAACTATAAGTTAGAATTGACTCAATGGCAATGGATCACACAGCTAGGACATGAAAAATCCAGAACTTAAGGTTTTCTGACTCAAAATTCAGTGTCCTCTTTCCTACTCTATGTTGCTTGTTGTTGGTTGCCACTGAGGGGATTTTGACTCACAGCAACCCTATGTATGCAGAGTTTAATGGTTTCATAGGCTTTTTAAGACTATGCCCTCTCAGAAGCAGATCACCAAGCCTCTGGGTGTGTTCAAACTGCCTATCTTTCAGGTAGTAGGTAAGCACTTAACCACTTGCACCATCTAGGTACTACTACTTTTATGTTACTTATAAAGTGGTTGCCAAATTTCTCAGTCTGTGGATAAAATGTGAAAGCACATGTTTCTGTTTTTTGTTTTGTTTTGTTTTCCTAAAACAGGACCTTCAATCTGTCTCCTGAGAAGATTCCTCTCTCCATATCCATGTTCAATATATCTATCGGGGAACCTCTAATGATTGTCCTACACAGGTTCACAAAGCAGTTTACCAACCGGGCTCACCATGAAGTGCATGTCTTATTCAACTTTTCCTACTATTGCTCCTCTTACTGTTTTCTCACTCCATAGGAAGCTGATGTTCCTCCAAAGCTGCTATATCTAATGTTGCCAAATGTGCTCCTCCTTGAAGTTCTGGATCCACATTGAGATCCCTGTGAAAATAGAAGAGTGACCCTGTCTTGACTCTCAAAATACTGTGTCACCTGTACAGTAAAGAAATCCTGATAGAGCCAAGTCCCACAGAACCTACAATTATGCCCTCTTCTAATCATGACCTCTTGCTTAGTAGGGACTCCAATCACATTAAATCAGCCAAATAGGCAGAGGGCATGTTATGGGACATCTTTTACATCTCTCTAGGTTGGACAATCCTACTTCCGCAGTGATACTGCCTCGGAAACCCAAGGAGGGGTCCTATGAGTCGGGGCTGACTTGACGGCAAACAACAACAACAAAAACAAATCTTTCCCATGCACTCTTTTTGCCATCATTTATCATCCTCATCCATTGATTGGGAACACAGTCTGCAGTATGGATTACATCTCAGTTTGAAGAAGACAAAAATCCTCACAATTGGACCAATAAGCAGCATCACAATAAATGGAGAAAAGATTGAGGTTGTCAAAGAATTCACGTTGCTTGGTTCTACAATTGATGCCAATGGAAGCAGCAGTCAGGACTTTAGACAACATGTAGCACTGGGAAGGTCAGCTGCAAAGGAATTCTTTCAAGTGCTGAGGAGCAAGAATGTCTCCTTGAGGACTAAGGTGCGCCTGACACAAGCCATGATATTTCCAATCGCCTCGTATGCATGTGAAAGCTGGACAATGAATAAGGAAGAAGAGTTGATGTTTTTGAGTTGTGGTGCTGGCGAAGAATGCTGAAGGTACCATGGACTTCCAAAAAAACTAACAGATCTGTCTTGGAGGAAGTGCAGCTGAGATGCTTCTTGGAAGCGAGGATGGCCAGACTTTGTCTCACCTACTTTGGTCATGTTGTCAGAAGGGACCATTCCCTGGAGAAAGATGTCATGCTTGGTAAGGTGGAGGGCTGACGAAAGAGGGGAAGGCCTTCAACGAGATGGATTGACATGGTGGCTAGGACAATGGGCTCAAGTACAGCAAGGATCATGGAGCTGGCATGGAATTGGGCAGTGTTTCGTTCTGCTGTGCATGGGATTGCTATGAATTGGAAATGACTTGATGGCACCTAACAACAACAACAAACATCCATACTTACATGTATTCATTCATCCAACAGATATTTATTTAGTGTTTACTGTGTGCAAAACATGTGTTAAGTGCTGGGAGACACAATGGTCAATAGGAGAGTCCAGGTCTCTGCCCTCATTGGGCTTACTTTTAGGTAAGGCTAGAGAAGAAAAGGGAGTTCTGGTAGCATAGTGGCTAAGACACCTCCCTGCTAACCAGACGGCTGGCGGTTCAGACCCACCAGCCACTCCTCGGAAGGAAGGTTGGGCAATCCTACTTCCGTAGTGATACTGCCTTGGAAACCCAAGGAGGGGTCGCTATGAGTCGGGTTTGACTTGATGGCACACAACAACAACAACGACAGAGAAGAAAAACAAACAAATAGATGGACAAATCAATGGGATAATTTCTGATAATGAAGGAAAAAGTAAATCAGGATACTGGAGCAGGTAGTAACCGGTAAAGTGAAGGTCAGGTATAGAAGGGGTGACAGGTAAGGGCTCTTTTGAAGAATTGACATTTTACCTGCAATTTGAATGATAAAACAGATCCATTCTTGCAAAGATCTGGAGGCAGAACATTTCAGGCAAAAAGAACTGTGAGTATAAAGGCTTTGAAGCAGAAATAGCTTGATGTCTTTGAAAAACAGGAAGACTAGAATCTCTGGAGAATGATAGCAGATAAGGTCAGAGAGGAAGACAGGGTCTAGGTCATGGAGAGTTTTGTAGTCCATAAAAACATTTAATTTTATTCTAAATGCAATGAGAAGTCACCAAAGACTTTTGAGCAAATAGAAGCACAGTTTTAAATGATTATTCTTACTACTGTAGGGAAAATGAAACACACAAACATTGAAAAACACTACTCCTTTGTTGCTCAAATAGAAAATAAATAAATAAATAAATTCCCACATAAATCAAGTCTTGCAAATACAAGCTTGTGAAGAAGAATTTGTTGCCTAAAATAGAAATTTCTGGCCGAGACAAGATTCTTTTACGTGTACATCCCTTCACCATGCTGGGTTTTTTTTAATATATTTTATTGAAATGTATTAATTTAAGTACAGTGAAATATACAAAACTAAAGCAACATGGATCAATTTTTTTTTTTTTTTTTTTCAGTGTTCCCTCCCCGTCCCTCCCATCCCTGGTAACCAACAAAGAAAGTTTCCTTCCACATATAAACCTTTCCTTGACTTTTACAATAATGAACTAACACTATATTTGTCTTTCTGTGATTGACTTGTTTCACTCAGCATAATGTCCTCCAAGTTCATCCATGTTATGCAGTGCTTTGCAGATTCCACATTATTTTTTAGTTCAACATGCTGTTTTGAGCTCACAATATATGCCAAGCACTGTGTTAGGCCCTAAGAAAGAACATGAATAGAGTGTAAATGCTGTCCTCCAGGAGTCTTTAACCTAAAAGGAGATATGGGCAAGAATCCAGAGAAGTCCAGTGCACTGTTATATACTGCCAGAAGAATGAACAAATATACCTCGGAAGAAATACAGCCAGAATGTTCCTAAGAAATGAAGATGGTAAGACTTCATCTCACTTACTTTGGACATGTTCTCAGGAGAGACCAGCCACTGGAAAGGCATCATGCTTGGTGGAGCAGCGTATCAATGAAAAAGAGGAAGACCCTCATTGAAATGGATTGAGACAGTGGCTACAACAATGGGCTCTGTCATAGCAACAATTGTGAGGATGGTGCATGACTGAGCAGTGCTTCATTTTATTGTATATGGAGTTGCAATGAGTTGGAACCAACACTTGACAGCACCTAACAACAACAACAACAATCACAATATTGCTGTGTCATAAGTCCCTCCAAACTTAATGGTTAATTAATCATTCCACAATTTCTGTGGGTCAGAAGTCTGGGACTGACTTTTCTAGGCAGTTCTAGGTCAAGGTCTCTCCTGAGGTTGTAGTCAAGATGTTAGGTAGGGCAATAGCTATCTGAAAGTTTGACTGAGGCTTGAAGGTGTATTTTCAAGATGGCTCATTCACATGGCTGTTACCTGCAGACCTCAGTTTCTTACCATGGAGCTCATCCATAGAATTGCTTAAATGTCTTCATGGCATGGTACCAAGTTTCCTCAAAATGAGATATCCAAGAAGAAAACACAATGCCTCTGTATGACCTGGTCTTCAACATGACTCACCATTGCTTCTGCTACATTCTATTCTTTAGAAATGGGCCACTAATTACAGCCAAATCTCAAAAAGAGAGGAATTAAGTCTCCACATAGGGAAGGGAGGAGAAGCGAAGAATTGTGGACATAAATTTAAGTACCACAAGTGTGATGAAATATAATTTTAAGTACCACAAGTGTGATGAAAACTACAAGGCTTCCAATGGGAAAGTTGAGCTTGGGAGTAGTGGGTGAAAAGGAGTTTAAAGAGTACCCTATGCAGAAAGAACATCCATGGAAATATCCTCTTAGATAAGCAAGCATGGAGAATTAAGGAAACTGTATAGTACAATATTGCACTGAATCTACAAAGATGTTAATTGTTATTGTTGTTGTTGTTGTTATGTGCCCTTGAGTAGAACCCAACTCATAGCGACCCCTCCTTGGGTTTCCGAGGTGGTATCACTACAGAAGTAGATTGACCAACCTTCCTTCCGAGGGGTGGCTGGTGGGTTTGAACTGCCAGTCTTCTGGTTAGCAGTCAAGTGCCTTAGGCACTATGCTACCGGAGCTCCTTGTTAACTGTTACATAGTCCTCATTTTTTATATCACCAAGAAAGGAGAAATGCTGTCACTTAAATATGATAAGCCATTGAGTTAAAAATACATCTTAATTTCAAAAGTATTAATATATGAAAAAAAAGTGCATCTTAGAATCAATGGAATTGGTATTTTGATATTCATAAGACCTAGAATGAGGTAGGAGGGTGTCTTAGTTACCTTACCTAGAGCAGCTGTAAAAAAAAACACAAATGGATGATGACTTTAAAGAACAGGAGTTCATTGCCTCACAGTTCTGGAGATTAGACGTCCAAATCGGTAGCCCTGAGAGTTCTTTGTTGTTCCTTAGCATTCCTTGATATTTCCTGGCATTCTTTAGTGTCTGTCTTCCTCCTGTGTGTGTGTATCAGTGTTTCTTCTGCTCTTTTTATGAGACACCTCTCAGAAGCGATTAGGTTTAGGACCATCCAAGTATGGTACAGTCATTAACATAACAAAAAACCCTATTCCTAACCAGGGTCCCATTGATAAGTACAAGAGTTAGGACTTCAATTTAACTTTGTGGAGGATATAATTCAATCCATACAGCGAATGTGAAGATAGACAGTGGTCAGAAAATGAAAGGCCCTCAAAGCCTCTAAATTCGGTATTTAACCTATTGTCAATGGAAATCTTAGAGTTTTAAACAGAATCATGAGTAATCCAATTTATATTTTAAAAGGAGCATTCTGGGTGCAGTGTGCAAAATAAATTGGGGAAGGCAAGCATACCAGTTAGGTACTGGTTGCACTGAAAATTCACAGCAGATAATATAGTGACTTTAATGACAGTCAGTGTCAGTAGACAGATTCTAGAGATAGAAAGAATCAAGCAGAATTAGTGATTAATTGGAGGTGAGGGTGGGAGAAGAGAGAATGGGTTCTATACTATTAAAACATTTCACCACCATAAATTTTACACAATGACAATATGTGGAGTTTTAATACCTTTCTGATTGTTATTAATTACCATTATTGGCATCATTATTCTTATCACTTCATATTTTATTATCTAACTGGGACTAGCTGAATTCACATTATTTAGAGAGACAGTATGATATAGTGAAAAGTGCAGGGACTTGGGAGACAAAGACAAATCGTGATGCAATGCTGGCTTTATCCTGTAGTGGCAAGTGAATTTAGGCAAAATGTATGACATCCATAAGACAGTTTTTTCACATAAAATGTGAGGCTAGCAATGCTTCTTATGCGGGTTGTTGTGTGGACCAGGAAAAGTTTATGTTGCCTGACAGACAGTGAGTGCTAAATTAATGGTAGCTATTATTATTACATTCATATAGCACTTAATTTGACAAGCCAAATGACCATTTAGTTGGTTATTTTTCACAGCAACTTTATGAAATAATGGAGCAGATAATGAAAAGGAATGAAGCCATTAAGGCAGGTGAAAGGGTAGAGGGACATATATTGTTGCTTCTACTTTAGTTTGCCAAAAGTATTACATGGTAATGTCCATATTAGGTTAAAGTTCAAGAGTCATTATGCAGGATATCCTGCACATGGGTAAGAGATAATTTTGCAAGTGGTAAAGGCTCTGGTTTCTCCCCAATTAAGCAGGCTGTTAATAGGCATTTCATGAATTTTTAAGGAAGATTTTCATTGTCAAGCATGTTTAAGAAATGCTAGGCTTTGTTAAACTAGCCTCTTTTCTGCAGAATTTACCAAAGCTTTAAATATTCTGAAGTGTGCTGTAAATCTCCAGGAAGGGAGATAAAATGCAGCATCTTCCAAACATATTTGATGATGGAACTCTTGTGAGACTAGCTTTCCACAGAACATGAGTTTGGAGAATTTTGCAGCAGACTGTACTTTCTTAAATATCTGCATCTCATATACCTCCTGTCTCTACCCTACTTCTGAAATAGCCAGCATATCTGAGAGACACAATAAGATTTTTTCATGGCTCAGAATCAGAGAGTTTTAAAACATTTGAATCTAAGGATCATTTTATTTTTATTCCTTGTCATTGATTGTCAGGGAAAAGAGAAAAAGAAGAAACAATAAAATTCACAAAAAGGGTAGAAAAATGAACCATCTCCATCTTATTTTTATGTGCATATAACATAAGATTAAAATTCCCAGGGGTAATGAGTTTAACACTCACAGTGTAAGGCAGCTTTTCCACATACACATTTAAAACTCATGGAAACTATGAAGATATTTAGGCAATGAATAATCATCTTTAAAATTGTCATCCATTCTTCTTATCTCCTATTTATTTCAAATATAACAGAAAGATTTATAGGGATGTATAGTCCGACTCGACGGCACATAACAACAACAACAACAACATACGTAGATATAGCTAACAATTATGACAATATGCTTGTAACACTGAAATACAGAAATCAGGGTAAGCTGAGCAATAGTACTCAGGAAAAAAAATAAATCAAAACTAGTCATTGGTTTGTCAGCAAATCTGATTTGCAAATGGCACTGGTATTAAAATTTAGTCTAAGAATTAACTATATCTATAATTGAGAAAGGATTGAAAAGTCTGGCCTAGTCAGTACTCTGACCCATCCCCCACCCATAGTAATTCTGAAGCCAACTCCTCTTTCCTTGTCTGTCAATCTCACTGGCAAGGCTGAAAGATCTTATCCCTGAACATTTTACTCTGATTTTCTAGATTGGTCTGTGCGTTTAATGGGACATCAGACATCATATTTTTAATGGGTCTCTCAACGTATACGGTCAGGATATTTTTCACCGTCTCCTTAATATACTTCATAAAATCTATCTTTATTCCCAGGAAACTTCTCTTCTGCAGAAAACAAAGTTATAATGAAAGCCTCTTTGCTCCAAAATCATGTTGTTGGTGTTACAACAGGTTATCTGCATATTCTAGTAAGAAAATGTCTGTGTAGCACACTCACCCTTCACACATTTTTTTTTTTGTTGCTCTTGAAGGAAGTTTTTGTGTCCGTCTTTAAAAGTATATGTGTTGTACATTAGATTCTACCCAACAAGCTCTCCCTGTGCAGTGATCCCTCGTATCATTGCTACAAATAGTCAGTGCCCCAGTGAAATGAAGATATTGATTTCACCATAACTCTTTTCACCATCTCCATAGGAGGCTCTTTCTTCAGATGCAGAAAACGCATTAAAACCCCATGCTGTCACGAGACAGATTAATGTCCTTGTATCACAGCTCTCCTTGGAAACTGCATCAAACACCAAGCATTAGAACTGGATTAGGAGCTACTGAGACCTTTGAACATCCCAAGATTGCCATTCTCTTCTGTCCCGTGTGAACAATGGCTCCATTTGCAAATAGAATCATGAAAGTGAAAATGCCTGGGGACAGGGGTACACAACTGCCCTCCTGTTAGGTCCTCATACACAAAACAAAGAGTGGATAGTAATGTGGCTAGTGAATCAGGCAGCATAGTCAAGCTGGTTCAAAAAAAAAAAAAAAAACCAGAGGAACATCAGACACCTGGAAATGCTTTTGAAATATAACACAATATAAAGATACCTGATAAACAAAGTCACTTATTGAGTGACTTCTTGACCTATCAGCACTTCTGATTTCCTGAAACTTCATCCTATACCTGCTTCCTAATGTTCACTTTCTAGGATGGTAGCTTTTACTACCTTCTGGTTAAATCCTCACTACTTGCTTGTTTCTTCTTGGAATGATCCTTACTTGGGGCTCCCAGGTGTAGCTCTTGGTTGAGCTTATTATCTGATTTTGAATTCTCATTTCTGATTTAGTATGACTCTAATTTCAGTTTCTTACCAGAATACTGTGAGTAGATTTGGGATCTCTGATACTATATAAACCATTTTTCTTTGTTCTCTCTATAATAAACAAGAGCTTCTCCTTTTGGGGAGGGGGACAGGGTCTATTAGGTAGGGTGTAATCCTGACCCTTGTGAGTACCTGAACCTATTTGATGAAAATTCTTAGGTTTCCATTTACTGCTAATGACCTCAGTGACGATCAAGGGATTTTTGTATGTGCATAGATGAGAACCAAGGAGAGTTTTTAAGGCAATAGCCTTTTAAACTGTTTATTATCCAACTCCAGGGGATACCAGGCAGGTGAGCTGTAATGTGATTGATGCTTCCTGCAGTCATGCAGTTCATAATCAAGACTAATATATATGGCAGTACAATTGAAAGCTAACCACATGGTGAGACAAGTAAAGGATTGGGTAATCTTTGAAGGTAGTGCCTGCTTTTGGGTGAATTTGAAATTTTTTGCAGGTACTCCTGAAGTCATTTGCTAATGCAAAATGAGAAATGGATGGTTTTCCATAATATTTACCCAGTATGCCGAGGTGAAGCCTGTGGTGACAATTTATAAAATCCTTCCTTCTCCTCATCTAAGACTTTGGATACAATTAAGGCATAAGTACCTATTTCAAAAGGACCAGGATGATCCACTCTGAACAAACTGACATGCAGAGCTGTGCTAAACAACTTTTCAGACTGAGCTGGGGAACCAGCTCCTAGAACAAACACTTCCATTACATTTTTTATAGGCTTTTGTATCTGAAGTTTGTTTCCAAATGTGAGTAATTCAGATGGTGGGGAAAATAAGTCATCTATTGTGACCAGAATCCAGCTTGCACCTGGATTCAGAAGAGGATGTGGAACAAGGAATATTATAGCTGTTGTCAGATGGATCTTGGCTCAAGGCAAAGAATACCAGAAAGATGTTTACTTGTGTTTTATTGACTATGCAAAGGCATTTGATTGTGTGAACATGACAAATTATGGATAACATTGAGAAGAATGGGAATTCCCAAGCACTTGATTGTACTCATGAGGAACCTGTACCTTAACCAGGAGACTGTCATTTGAACAGAACAAGAGGACACTACATGGTTTAAAATCAAGAAGGGAGTGCATCAGGGTTGTATCCTTTCCCCACACTTATTCAATCTATATGCTGAGCAAATAATCCGAGAAGCTGGACTATATGAAGATAAACGTGGTATCAGGATTGGAGGAAGAATCATTAACAACCTGAGATATGCAGACGATACAACTTTGCTTGCTGAAAGTGAGGATGACTTGAGGCGCTTACTGATGAAGATTGAAGAATACAGTCTGCATTATGGATTATGTCTCAATATAAAGAAAACAAAAATCCTCACAACTGGACCAATGAGCAGCATCACAATAAATGGAGAGAAGTTTGAGGTTGTCAAAGAATTCACGTTGCTTGGTTCTACAATAGATGCCAACGGAAGCAGCAGTCAAGACATTAGACGACATGTAGCACTGGGAAGGTCAACTGGGAAGGAACTGTTTCAAGTGCTGAGGAGCAAGGATGTCTCCTTGAGGACTAAGGTACGCCTGACACAAGCCATGATACTTCCAATCACCTCATATGCATGTGAGAGCTGGACAATGAATAAGGAAGACTGAAGAAGAGTTGATGCTTTTGAGTTGTGCTGGTGAAGAATGCTGAAAGTACCATGGACTGCTAAGAGAACTAACAGATCTGTCCTGGAGGAAGTGCACCTGAAATCCTCCTTGGAAGCGAGAATGGACAGACTTCGTCTCCCCTACTTTGGTCATGTTGTCAGAAGGGACCATTCCCTGGAGAAGGATGTCTTGCTTGGTAGGGTGGAGGGTTGACAAAAGAGGGGAAGGCCTTCAACGAGATGGATTGACACAATGGCTGCAATGATGAGATCAAGTATAGCAAGGATTATGGAGCTGGTGCGGGATCGGGCAGTGTTTCATTCCGCTGTACATGGGGTCACTATGAGTCGGAAAGAATTTAATGGCATCTAACAACAACAACAACATTGTGACCAGAATGGACAATCCACAGAAGATTGTCCTACCAAATGGCATATCTGGAAACCCAATAACAGACAGTGCAAACCTAGGTAGGTCACATCTTGTCTTTCTGAACATGTACAATGATTTTGGTAGAGATTACAACTCATATCAGTAATATTCATACTCTAGTGCTATTTTCCTGAACTGAGGACTTGGTTCAGTCCTTTCAAGGAACCATAGGACTTCCGAACCAAGATATGGCTTTTTAGGAGTATCTGTCACTCACATAAAACCAATCACTTGCCAGTTAATTCCTCGTTGATCATCTCACCAAAGTGGAAATGTTGGTACTGAAGAAGTCCTTAATATTGACACCTTGCTGAAAAGATGCTTCTTTCTTGTATCTCTGTGTAAAGTCTGAGTGCACAGGCCCCACTATGATCAGAGAGGCAATGAGGGCATACAAAAGACCAATCAGGCCTACTGAGTCAAAGAAAGATCTGAATATTACCCAAGATAACAGGAAAGATGTATATGCAATGGAATGCCTTATGAGAAACAAGAACCCTTAGAAAAAGCCCAATCTATTCTTTTACCAAACCCTGCAATTGGCCCTAGAAGAATGTATGAATCATAGCTTGCCACTATCTCATGGCTACACTAATCTTAGCTCATGGGCCTTCTCACAATGACCAACACACAAAAAAAAACTATTTCCAAAGTAAGTTTCAGATAATCTTGGACTAGAGACCTCATTTCTGAAGGACTCTAACTATAAATAAAAGCACTCTCTATGCATACACCATCCCCAATCTAACTGCCAGCAGAACAAGTACATACCTTTTTAAATTATCTAAGGGGCTACCTCTTGTATCACAAGGACAGTTATGACACCTCTTCTTGCTCCACCCTTTTTTTCTCTGATTTGTTAATAGAAGTACAATCCTCACACTGAATCTACCTCTTTATACCTCTGTTAACATGTAACATGTCTGTTACAAACTGTTAGAATTCTGAATGGCAGTGTGTAAAGTGCAAGGGGAGGAGTATTCAGAGATAAAGTTGAGGGAGTTGAGAAAAATTAGAACATGAGGCCCTGATATGCCATGCACACGGTTTAGACTTTATTCCACAGGCAAGGGGAAACCAGTGATTTTTTTTTTTTTTT
>NW_006921809.1:5465330-5475299 GCF_000298275.1 Orycteropus afer afer
AAAAAAAAAAAAAGACGGAAATAATCTCAGAATCAAATGTCTCTGAGGAGTCACAAGATGGGCTGGGATTTGGTGGTTGAGGCCACAAGTGGTTAAGACCTTGAAGGGGCTGAGTCCAGAAGCTGGTTTGTAGTAGGCTGAGGATGGGAAATGATGAAAACAGCATTTGTGTGTGTGCAGGCTATGGTCCTGAAGGGAAGGAGAGGGGCAGAGTTAACTGAGACTGAGGAAAAGTTTTGTGTTTGTTTGATGTAATTTTTTTAAACAAGAGAGATTTTCAAGTTGGGAGGTGAAAGTAACAAAAAAGCCCATTGAGTACAAAACAAAGTCTGAATTACTTATCACGGTGGACAAGGCCCTTCCTTCACTGTGTCACCCCATGCTAACCCTTCTCTCTCAGGACACTCAGTTACTTACCCTATACTCTAGTATGTGATACTAATACTTATCATACCTGACTGAAGGCCCTTTTCAGGCCTCCATATGTTTGCATTTGCTGCTCTCTTGTTGACTGAGATGGCTTCCTTTTATTCTTTAACTAAGATATACTCACACAGCCTTAAGAGATCCATATCTAATGCAACTTCTGTGAAGTCTGACCAAGTATTTTTTATCTACAATAATTTCCCCACTGCCTGCACCCCTTGTTCCCATTGTTTTGCTTTCTGTTTGCACAGCATTATAGAGCATATTCCATTGAACTGTGGCATTCACATTTACTTACTCCCTTATACTATGAGATCCCCAAATTCAAGAGCAAGGTCTTACGCATTTTGTTTTCCAGAATTAAGCACAGTTCCTGGTTCCTGTTAGTGCTCAGAATTTTATTGGAGTGAATGAATGAATGATTTAAGGGATACATTACTGAAAGTTTTGTTATACCTAGTTGCCTTCCTTACTCAATTGAGAACAATTTTTCTCCTTCTTGGCTCAATTTTTTTTTCCTCTGTAGCTGTCTAATTTCTTTCATCCTTTATAGCCCCGCTGAAATCCCAAGTTCCTTAAGAACTCTTTCCAAACCACACCCCACACTCCCAGAGAGATTCCAAATCACACAGAACTCACCTTTTTTTTTTTTTTTTTCGGTTTTGATGTAACCAGGACCCATCTCTGTCTTTAATGCCCTTATTTGTTTTTAATTTTATTTTACCATCTAAGGACCTAACGCAAATCTTATTGCTTAATATATATATATATTTTTAAATTGTGATTTGGGTGAAAGTTTACAGAGCAAATTCATTTTCCATACACAGTTCATACACATTTTGTTTCATTGATTGCAGTACTCACAATGCAATAGCTCTCATCACACTTCCTCCCTATGGTTACCTCCTCCTTAAGTCCCTCCCTTCTGTGCATTCCTGCCCTCTGAACTATGTTGTTGTTATGTACCGTCAAGTCAGATCCAACTCCTAGCGACCCCTCCTTGGGTTCCCGAGGCAGTATCACTACGGAAGTAGATTGCCCAACCTTCCTTCCAAGGAGTCCCTGAACTATATCCCTATTCAAATACTTCCCTTTTGATTTCCTGTGGTTGATCATTCTAAAGAGTACACCTACCTGGTATAAATGTTCACCTTATGCACCTGTCTATTGTTTGGCTGGAAGCCACAGAAGTGAGTTTAATTCCAGGCCTGAAAGGTGCCTAATGGCTATAGTCTTGGGGGTTTCACTAGTCTCTATCAGACCAGTAAGCCAGTGTTTTTTATGATTTTGAGTTTTGTTCCACATTTTTCTCCCACTCTACCAAGGATCTCCTATTTTGACCCCTTTCTGAGTGACTGACAGTGGTAGCTGGGCACCATCTAGTTCTTCTGGTCTCAGGGTCATGTAGGCTGAGGTTTGCATGGTCTACTAGGCCCTTGGACTAATTGTTTCCATGTGTCTCTGATTTTCTTCATTCTTCTTTGCTCCAGATGAGGAGAGAGTGGCGTAGTGCCTAAGGCACTTGGCTGCTAACCAGAAGGCTGGCAGTTCAAACCCACCAGCCACTCCTTGGAAGGAAGGTTGGGCAATCTACTTCTGCAGTTATACTGTCTTGGAAACCCAAGGACCCCTGCCCTTGCCTTACCCTTAAGAACAGATCTGTTTAGGGCACAATGTTCAGTAATTTATGGGATAGGGAATCACAATATTTCTCCCCAAGGAGGGGTCATTAGGATTCGGATCTGACTCGATGGCAGTGAGGTTTTTTCAGTGAGATGGGCACTTGCAAATTTGTAAGACCCTAGTTGGAACTCACCAAAACAGGATGTAGAACAATATTTTTTTGTTTAGTATGTTATGCCAATAGAGCTTGGTGTTCCCCTCCACCATGGTCCCAAGCCCATGGGCCCAGTAACTTATTCCCTCAGGATGTTTGGCTGTTGCTTAAGAAGTTATCATAACTCTGCCCTGTTATATATGTGGACATTCTTATAGCACATACAAATAAGTATGTAGAAACTACTGTCTGCCAAATTTATATTTGGTCATGGTATATTCCCTTTTGCCCAGACATCCCTGATCATTTAGCCTGTCTACCTATGTATTTAAGGAGCTCTGGTAGCATAGTGCCTAAGGCACTTGACTGCTAACCAGAAGGCTGGTGGTTCAAACCCACCAGCCACTCCTCAGAAGGAAGGTTGGGCAATCTACTTCTGTAGTAATACTGCCTCGGAAACCCAAGGAGGGGTCACTATGAGTCGGGTCCAACTCAATGGCACATAACAATAAAAACAACAACCTATGTATCTACTTATAGATTAATGTTTGTTATTACTGATAATGCAGTATTGTGTATGTAAAATACACATAGTTTTTACATAACCAGGGCCTCTCTCTCTCTTTCAGGCGCTTATTTGTTTTCAACTTTATTTTACCATCTAAGGACACAATGAAAATCTTATCCTTTAAATTTTAAAGTCTCTTTTAAGCTTATATGGTAAAATAAAACTTAAGCTTAAAACATGCAATGTAAACTTTTTTAGGGGAGAAATATAGTGATTCCCTATCCCATAAATTACTGAACATTGTGCCCTGAACAGATCTGTTTTCAAGGACAAGGTAAGGGCAGTGGTACATTATTAAGAAAGCAAGTATTTGTAACAGGAATGAGAGAAGGAAAGAGGAGAATGTCTCCTAGTCATTTTAGTACAAAAAAAAAAAAAAAAACCCTCAAACTCACTGCCTCCAAGTCAATTCTGAGTCATAGTGACAGTGTAGGACACCATACAACTGCCCCTTGGCTTTCCAAGTCTGTAAATTTTTATTGAAGCATAATGCCACATCTTTCTCCCAGAGTGACTCACGCATTTGAACTGCCAACCATTTGGTTAGCAGCCTAATGTATAATCACTGGGCCACCATGACTCCTCCATTTTGGTACCGGGGACAGGAAATAGAATTGTTCTATTGATAATACAGATTGAGTTTTGTCTTGTTCTTTTGACATTATCTCAGAAGACACCTTCTGGTAAAAATCAACCTCATTTTACCCATTCCTGTATATACCTGGTGCTAAGCGAGGCTTTAAGGACTTCTTTAAAAACAGAAATAACATATATAAATGACTGTAATTAGATGACACAGATCATAGATGATGATAATGACTATGAAGGTTAAGATTCATTACATGTTCATTAAAATAGAATAATTTAAATGATGTTATTTAAGTGGATATTCAGTAATTTAAAGCTATATATTATTTTATTGTTATTGATTCTATTTTTTTTTCTTTTTTTACCAAAATAATATAGGAAAAATCAAACATGGCAGAAATGTTCAGTATAGAAAGCAATAATCTTCCTATTACTATCACCTGAACTCATCCTTGACCCATCCTTCACCCATCTCCCAGAGATAATCACTTATAACCCCCCTTTTTTGGGATGGGGATATGTGTGTGTAGGGGGTTCGTTCCTTTGGTATTTCTGCCAAACCCTTTAAGTGATGGATTCCAACTACATTTTCCTTATTACAAACTTCAGGATTTATCTACTGGCCATGTGTTATGATGACCAGAGGGAGCCCACTTATGCCACACAGATCCCATCCTCCTTTCCCACTTTTTCAACAACAATTCAACACAATTCTCAGTTCCTCAGACAGTTACCTCTGGTTCCATCTATGGTTACCAACTTCAAATAATACAATGTAAAGTATTTATAAATTTCAAGTGTGACAAATAAAAACCACTTTCTCATTTATATATATTTGATTTAGTATAGAAACTTTATTTTTGACAATTGCAACAGTCCATGACAATTTTTTAAGCCTACCTATCATTGCATTACAAAATGGAATGTGAGTAAACAAATTGAAGCTTGATTAAAATGAAGGCTAGCATGCAAAAGTTAAATAAAAAGCTTAAATGGTAAAAAATACAAATTGGATTTCTAAACTTACTCTCACTTTGATCATCAAAGCTGTTCTATATTACATTTTGATAGCTCAGAAAGTGACTGAAGTGGTAAATTTATAGAGTGTCATTCCATTTAAATGAACAGCAGGATGTATTTGCAGAAACAGATTAATGTTTCTTGGAAATTGATTAACACCTGCTTGTTTTTCTACACTCCTGTTGCTATGTGAATTTTCTATCTATCGTATGTAAATTCCATTCTTATTTTTAAAAATAGAAAGTTATGAAATTGAAAGTTGTTTCACACATTATAGCCAGTGATGAATGCAGTCAAATGTAGTAGGTGTGCCATTTTTAGGGAGGTTGGTGAGCCGTTTTAGAAAGTCTGAGGGGAGAATCTGAGAGGGTAACAGAAAAGAGAATTTATTTTTCCTCTCATGTGCTACATGGTATGTACATTGTCTAAATTTCCCCAAGTTTAAGAGGAGAAGAATGCTCTCTTAGAGTCTGTAGATTGCTCAGTTGCAGACAGGAAAGGTTTCTGTGATAGTTTAAAATCAGGGTGATGAGTGTGGGGAGGGACTCGAAGGGGAACTCGTCCCAAATCCTTAAATGAACCAGCTTCACCCTGGGAGTACAGAGCAGACTGCTGGATCCAGGCACCCAGCACCCACCTCACACCCTACCTTGGTTGCTTTCAAGTTCATGACTCCAGCAATGAGATTGGGCCCAGTCTCATTCCAGTTAACAGACTGATGGAAAGTCTTTATTAATCTCCCAATCCTTAGGATGATATCTCACTATGCTGTTTTAGAAGCTCTTTATTCTCAAGTCAAGGGCAGAATGGGTCTCAAAAAGTTTTGTGGTATGTTCCTACATCTTTAACATCAGAGGTAAAAGATACTATTCAATCTATCTACATTAGATATTACTCCTGAATTGTCCTGAGGTAATTTTTTTCTCTCTTAAATTGAAATTCAACACATAATTTATAGTGGGATACTCTCTTTAAGTCTCTACTCATAGGAAGCTACTCATGTGATTTGATACATGCTTTGGGTTTTTTGGGAGGAGGGGGTATGTGTTTGATCGAAACCTAAACACCACATACAAGGCAGTCCGTGGTGTAATGGTGACCTATTCAATAAAGCCACGTGAAGGCGGCTGAGCTCGGTAGAGCTTCCATAATCTATTTCACAATTACAAATTTTCCTATTAAGTTTAGATATTGAAAAAGGAATTTGCATTCAGAACAGCCAATACTTTGAAGTGCATCAAAGTCCAGATTCTGAGAGACCCACCTGGTTATTCCAAGCAGACGCCAGAGCTAGGAGCCAAAATGAATCAAACTGGAACTGATGCCAAATAAATCAAGAGGCAGAAGCCAGGGAGCAAAAGGAGGTCAGACAGTAAAGTACCAACCAGGGTTTCCAACTGGTTCATTCTGCTATGACCCCCTACTGAGAACTTGCATTTCCAACCCAGGTGTACTGAATCAGAATCTATTTTAATAAGACCCTCAGATATATACTTAAGAATCCCCTGGGGATCTATAAGAATCAACTAAGGATCTTTTTAAAGTGTAGGTTCTGATTACTTATATCTCAGCAGGGGGTCAAACCAGAATGAACCAGTTTGAAGCCCTAATTCCAATATGATGACAGACTAACTCAATTTCCCATACCCTGTCTAATCCAGATCTTTGGGACTCCAAAGTCTACACTTTTTAAACCACATCCTGCTATCCCCTTAATTGTATTGCCCATGAATACCAGCCAGTCAGTAACACATCAGGCATAGAAGCCCTTTCTCATAAATACCACTCTGCCATTCCAAGTGTTGGACTATATTCTGTCTCATCTCTTGACAACCAGTCACATCTCTCTAGTTTCTCTCTTTTATGATAATTTGTGCTTAAACATTCCTCAGGGGATTAAGTTCAAATCTTTTTCCTTCTTTGAATTTTGCTGGGTGTTCTATTTACCAAAAAATGCATTTGCAACTGCTGTGTTATTATATTGAGTGAATAAACTACGGACCAAGTGAATGAGAAATGCTTCAGTTAATATAATAAGCTGAATGGTTTGCAGCTTTGACCTTTCTTGGCCTTGCTGGAACCACTTGATTTGGAACTCATCGAATCTGAAAGGGCCACCCATAAAACAACCCTTCTGTGAGTGATCACATGGCAGTGGTCAGGACCCTTCTGAAGTTCTTATAGCACTGAAATCTGACAGCTACCATAATTTCCTGTAATTACCTAAAACTGAATACATGTTGAGCACCTTCTGTTAAGCATGCTCCACCCACATTTTCTTTGCTCCTTCTGTCTTATTCTGACCCAAACACTTGTCTGGTCTTGTTAGGCAGCTGGCTGAAAAACCTATATTAATTTCAAGGTCAAATAAAATGGATTTAAAGAAATACTAGAAGAATTTAAGTTAAATCTCACTTCTAACATATGACTATAAGCTATAAACAGTTATTAAATACCTATGATGAATAATTCATTGTGTTGGGTTTTAGGGAGACAAAGATACATGAGACACTGTCTTAATAACAAAGTAATTTAATTGGAGGACAAGAAATCCTCACAAATGAATAAGTAACAAGAAATAACAAAGTAAATGATAACTAATGTGTGTATGTGTGGTAGATCACCCAGATCCTTCTAGAAGAGTGAAAAAATTGTTCCCTAGATGCTCAAATTACTGCCTCTGATAAAAAAAGAAAACAAACAAAAATGCCTGCCTAAGTGCATGTCTGCTTCTGGAAATAGCCCACATCCAACGACTGATGGTTTCATGCTGGAGTATCGAGTCTGGCTACCATCTCCAATTTGGGGCTCCTGTGAAGGACTTGGAACTTCAGCATGAGACCCCTCCAACTTCTCCATTAAATCCTAACTTGTCCATTGAAATCCAATTTCTCCCTCTGCCTATTACTATGCTTCTTCCTCTTCCTTTCAGAGGTGCTGCTGAATGATCTCAAGAGAACTTCCTAACAAAACTCTTGCACTGTATTCTCCATCTCAGACTCTGCCATAGTAACAGATATTGAAAACACACACATCAATCTGCTCAGATACATGAAAGATCTTTCTTTTAATGAGTACTTGTTGCCAACAATCACAATGGTGGCATATATTGTTTAGCTTGTAGAGTGAGGTGGCGTTTGATAATTTAACAAACATCAGTATTCAGAGGAGAACTTGATGGTCATCAGTACAAAGACATATAACATCTCAAAGAGTGGTAATTAAGAAGACACCTGGTTTGGTCTATGCAGAAGTAAGTTAAATGCGTTTTAAAGTAAAAATATCAGGCATTTATTGATCTTCCGCCATGTATCTACCACTTGTCTGTCAGTTTGTTGTACTGTGGTGGTATGTGTGTTGCTGTGAGGCTGGAGGGTATGCCACGGGTATTTCAAATACCAGCAGGGTCACCTATTGTAGACAGGTTTCAGTGGAGCTTTCAGACTCAGACTCAGAAGAAGGAAAGGGCCATCCACTTCTCAAAGAATTGGCCAGTGAAAACCTTATGAATAGCAGTGAAACACTGTCTGATATGTTACTGGAAAACTTGTTGAATAAATCTGAAACATTGCCCTATATAGTGCCAGAAGATGAGGCCAGGTGGGAAGGCACTCAATATACAACTGGGGAAGAGCTGCCTCCTCAGAGCAGAGATGACCTTAATGATGTGGGTAAAGTAAAGCTTTCAGGACCTCCATTTGCTGATGTGGCATGACTCAAAATGGGAAGAAACAGCTGCAAACATCCATTAATAATTGTTGTTGTTGTTGTTATGTGCCGTTGAGTCAGACCTGACTCATAGCAACCCCTCCTTGGGTTTCCGAGGCAATATCACTACAGAAGTAGATTGCTCCATCTTCCTTCCGAGGAGTGGCTGGTGGGTTTGAACCACCACCCTTCTGGTTAGGAGTCAAGTGTCTTAGCCACTATGCTACCAGAGCTCCCCCATTAATAATAGGAACATGGGATATATGAAATATGAATCTAGGAAAACTAGAAGTTGTCAAAAATGAAATGGAACACATAAAAATCTATATCCTAGGCATTAGTGCGCTTAAGTGGATGAGTTTTGGCCATTTTGAATCACACAACCTTATGATCTACTATGCTGAGAATGACAAATTGGAGAGGAAAGGTATGGCATTCACTATCACAAAGAATGTTTCAGGATCTATCCTGAAGTATGATGCTATCAGTGATAGAATAATATCCATACATCTAAAAGGAAGTTAATACTACTATTATTCAAATTTATGCACCAACCACCAAAGCCAAAGATGAGGAAATTGAAGATTTCTACCAACTTCTTAAGTCTGATATTGACTGAGCATGCAATCAAGATGTCTTGATTATCACTGGTGATTGGAATGCAAAAGTTGGAAACAAAGAAGAATCACTGGTAGTTGGAAAATATGTCCTTGGTGATGGAAATGATGTCAAATAGTTCATGATAAAATTTTGCAAGACCAATGACTTATTCATTGCAAATATCTGTTCTCAACAACACAAATGGCACCTATACACATGGACTTCACCAGATGGAGTACACCAGAATCAGCTCTGGTAGCATAGTTCCTAAGGCACTTGACTGCTAACCAGAAGGCTGGTGGTTCAAACCCACCAGCCACTCCTCAGAAGGAAAATGGGGCAATCTATCTCCATAGTGATACTGCCTCAGAAACTCAAGGAGGGGTCGCTATGAGTCAGGTCAGACTCAACAGCACATAACAACAACACACACATCTGTGGCAAGAGGTGATGGAGAAGCTCAATATCTTCAGCCAAAACAAGGCCAGGAGCTGACTTTGGAATAGCCATCAACTGCTCATATGGAAGTTCAAGTTGAAGACTATTAAAACAATCCATGAGAGTCAAAACATGACCTTGATTATATCCCTCCTGAATTTAGAGACCATCTAAAGAATAGATTTGATGCATTGAACGCCAATGACAGAAAACCAGAAGAATTGTGGGATGACATCATGACATCATACATGAAGAAAGGAAAAGGTCATTAAAAGGCAAGAAAGGAAGAACAGACCAAAATGGATACCAGAAGAGACTTTGAAATTTTCCCTTGAATGGAGACTAGCTAAAACAAATGGAAGAAATGACAAGATAAAAGAGCTGAACAAAAGATTTCAAAGAGCACCTTGAGAAGAAAAAGTCAATTATTATAATGAAATGTGCAAAGACCTGGAGTTAGAAAACCAAAAGAAAGTTGATCCCACAGAATGTGGAAATTATAGAACAATATCATTAATATCTTATGCAAGTAAACTGTTGCTGACAATAATTCAAAAATGGTTGCAGCAGCATACTGACAGAGAACTTCCAGAAATGTAAGTTGGATTCAGACGAGGATATGGAATAAGGGATATCATTGTTGATCTCAGATGGATCTTGACTGAAAGCAAAGAATACCAGAAAGATGTTTACTTGTGTTTTATTTATTGCAAAAGCATTCGATTGTCTGGATCATAACAAATTATGGATAACATTGAGAAGAATGGGAATTCCAGAACACTTGATTGTGCTCATGAGGAGCTTATACATAGACCAGGAGGCTGTCATTCAAACAGAACAAGGG
>NW_006921809.1:5475824-5487233 GCF_000298275.1 Orycteropus afer afer
AACAAGGAAGACCAAAGAAGAATTGATGCTTTTGAATTGTGATGTTGCCAAAGAACACTGAAAGTACCATGGACTACCAAAAGAACGAACAAATCTGTCTTGGAAGAAATGCAGCCAGAATGCTTCTTGGAAGCGAGAATGGCCATACTTCATCTCACTTACTTTGGTCATGTTATCAGAAGGAACCATTCCCTGGAGAAGGATATCATGCTTGGTAAAAAGTAGGGTAAGCAAAAAAAAGGGGAAAGCCTTCAATGAGATGGATTGACACAGTGGCCGCAACAATGGGCTCAGGTATAACAAAGATTGTGAGGCTGGCACAGAACCGGGCAGTGTTTTCTTCTGTTGTACATGGGGTCACTATGAGTTGGAGCTGACTCGACGGCACCTAACAACCACCACCACCACCACCATATATAACTCAATATTGACAAAGAAACATAGGTAACTGTAAAGAGATATACTTTTTTTTTCCAGAAATTTATGTTTTTGGATAGATAACACTTAAGTGCATGCAACAAAAATAAATGATGAAATAGTATATTACTAAGTATATATGTTGTTGTTAGGTGCTGGCCAGTCAGTTAGGATTCATAGTAACCCTGTGTACAGTGGAATAAAACACTGCCTGGTCCTGCACCAGCCTCACAGTTGTTTGTATGGTTGAGCCCATTGTTATAGCCACTGTGTCAATCTATCTCTTTGAAGGTCTTCCGCTTTTCACTGACTTTCTACTTTACCAAGCAGTGCGTCCTTCTCCAGGGACTGATCCCTCTAACATGTTGAAGTATTTAAGATGAACTCTCACCATCTTTGCTTCCAAGGAGCATCTTGACTGTATTTCTAAGATAGATTTGTTAGTTCTTCTGGTAAAAACTAAAAAACCAAACTCACTGCTGTTGAGTCAGTTGAAATTCATAGCGACCGCTCCTTGGGTTTCTGAGGTGTATCTCTACAGAAGTAGATTGCCCAGTCTTCCTTCTGAGGAGTGGCTGGTACATTTGAACCTCCAGCTTCTGGTTAGCAGTCAAATGCCTTAGGCACTATGCCACCAGAGCTCCCTAGTTCTTCTGATAGTCCATGATATATTCAATATTCTTCACCAATACCATAATTTAAAAGCATCAGTTCACCTGTCTTCCTTATTCATTGTCCAGTTTCACATGTATGTGAGATTACTGAAAATGCAATGTCTTGGGCAAGATGCACGTTAGACATCTTTGATTTATTTTATTTTATTTTTTGTTGTTATTTGGGTGAAAGTTTACAGAGCTAATTAACTCTCCATACAGCAGTTTGCATACACTTTGTCTGTTGACAATGACAGTTTACCCCAATGCAACAGCTCCCCTCCCACTTCCTCCCAATAGTTACCTCTTCCCTGTGTCCATCACTCCATGCCCTCCTGCCCCCTGAGCTGTCTCTCTGTGCATAAACAGCCTTCTTTCTCCCATGATTGTTCTCTCCAAGGGATATATCTACCTCAGGTACATGTTCAACTCTCATGCCTGTCTTTTATTTGGCTGGAGGCCACAGGTGTGGGTTCAATTCCAGACCTGAAGGGCAGCTAGGGACCATAGTTTCAGTGGTTCCACCAGGCTCTATCAGACCAGCAAACCTGGTCTCCCTTTTTTTTTTTTTTTCCGAATGATTTTGAGTTTTGTTCCACATTGTTCTTCCTCTCTATCCAGGATCTCCTACATAGATCCCCCTGTGAGTGGTTGACAGTGGTAGCTGGGTACCATCTAGTTCTTCTGGTCTCATAGTCATGTAGACTGAGGATCTCATGGTGTGCCAGTCATGAGGACTAATTGTTTCCATGAATCTTTGGTTTTCTTCATTCTTCTTTGCTCTGGACGAGGAGAGACCCATTGTTGCATCTAGATGGCTGCTTGCAAGCTTTTAAGATCTCAGTTGTTACTCACCAAAATAGGAGGTGGAGCAATGTTTGTGTAGTATTTTATGCCAATTGAGCTTGATGTCTCCTGTGACTATGGTCCCGAGCCCACAGGTTCAACAACTCAGTCCCTCTGGGTAGCTGGCTGTGACCAAGAAGTGACTTGGTCACTTGTCCAAGTGACCTTGTCACAACCTTGTCCCTTGTCAGCTCTACTGACATCTTTGATTTTTAACAGCAAAGAATTGCAGCAGATGTGCCCAATGCACTACATCATTTGATTTCTTAATGGTTGCTTCCATCAGTGTTAATTGTGGATCCAAGTAAAATGAAATCCTTGACAACTTGAAACTTTTTTCCATTTATCATGACATTGCTTATTGGTGAAGTCATAGGATTTTTGTTTTCTTTTTGTCAGGGTATAATACACACTGAAATGTAATAGAGAGAACAAACGGGTAAATATCTCAGGTGAGGCTTCCTGGAGTAGACAGAATAAGAGTAAATCTTGGAAAATTAAGTATAACACAGATAGACAAAAAGAAATTAGATAAAGCTTTGAAACAGAGCTGAAATAAAGTATTTGTGGTGAAAGGGGAAGTTTTGCACACCATAGTTCTGTATTCATTCTTTGTCCTTGTTTTTGGTAAGTTTGATGATGGTATGAATTGGTGATTTTCTTTGAGGTCTATCCGCTTGGGGTTCATTGGACTTCTTGAATGGATATATTCTCACCTTTCATCCATGGAAATTCTCTTCCAACAAATCTTCAACAATTTTCTCTGTGTTTTTGTTTGTCTCTTCCTGTTCTGGAATTGCAATTACATGTAGATTATTCCTTTTGATGGTATCCCACATGAATTTTAGGCTTTCTTCATTTTGTTTTGATCTTTTTTCTATTCATCCCTTTCCAAAGAAGTATTCAGGTATTTGTCTTCAATCTCACTGATTCTGTCTTCCATTGATTTAATTCTACTCCTTTGCCCATTCAGTTACTTATTTCTGAGAATTTAGTATTAACTTTCTGGATTTTATCTGTAGATTTTGTATCATTTCTAATTTTTCATTTATTTAGTCATTTTATTCTTGTATTGTCTTCTGAAACTGTTTTAGAGTTTTGTCTATATTTTCCTTAATTTTGTCAGTGTTTTCCTTGATCTGTCTCTCAATCCATTGAAGGTGTCTAAATAGAATTCTTTTGAACTCCTTATCAGGGAGTTCCAATGCTGCTTCTTCCTCAGGTATGTGTTCTGGGTCTGTACCCTGGTCCCTTATTTCTACTACTTTATCTTGTTTCTTTGTGTGGACTGTGATGGTCTGTTGTCTCTGAAGCATTGTGACATTTTTGTGTTTATATTTAATTGGTGAAGGTATGTTAGAGTGATTTGCCCAAGATTTTCATTTTCCTTAGATGCTATCTGAGTAAACAGGGTATTATACCCCTCTATTTGCTATTTGGCAGCGCTTATGCACTCATAATCTGTCTCCTATTTGTCTGTGCTGTCCTTGTTAAGCAGAGCCTATTCTTAGGTCCCTGGAATCTGAATTAGAATACTGTCACGTTAAATATCCAAAACGGCCATGCTTGTAAACTTTCAAAATTGCTGCACCCTCCAAACAGCTGAAAGTCCCCAACTCAGTTTTTCTACTTCTTTGCTGTTTCCTTTTTTAGTCATCAGCCAGCAGTGCAGTCATCCATGCAGCCCTTGGCGAGCTGGGCAAATTTTTATGTTAATTCTCAAGTCCTAACACCATTTGAAAATATTCAGGCTGTCCATGCCTTCAAGATAGCTGACAGTCTGCAGACCCATTTGTCTCCTTACTCACTGTTTTCATTCAGGTTTTTCTACTAGTTGGTATTTAATCCATTTCTGTATCCTTCCTTTCAAAGCTCAGGGTTCCAGGATTATCTTTTGTGTCTATGTCAATTGGTTTCTCTTTTCTTTGTTGAAGAGGGTCTGTGTAGCTTGTCTGCCTACTCTGCCGTCTTACCAGAAGTCCTATGTATTTATTCTTGCAAATAAAAGAGCTGATTTTTAATTTAAGGTTGAAAAGGACCCTCACCCTTCAGGAGTATGTTTATAAAGATGTGTTCTGAGATTGGATGTAATGAGTCTATTCTCTACTTTCCACACTTCTCATAACTGCTGCCCACACCCACATGTATTCTCCTCCATCCTAGCTGCTTTTGGCAGCTCTTATATGCGTATTACTGTCTGAGGCTTTGAGGATTCTTGGAAATTCAAACCCACCCAGTAGTGTTATGGAAAAAATGTCTAGCCATGTGCTTCCCTAAAGATTATAGCCCAGAAAACCCTGTGGAGCTCAGTTCTATTATGTAACACATGGGGTTTCCATGAGTTAGAATTGACTTAACAGCAATGTTCTTTTTTTGTTTGTTTTGGGTGTTGGGAAAGACTGAGTAATCACCGTGTTCAACACACAATGCCAAATGTCTTTACTGCCAATTCAAATGATCATCATTGCCTACATTAGATGCATGTTAAATATTCTGTAATTTATTGGATAATCTGAAAACAAGTGATCATTCTCTGTTCCTTTGTCTCATTATAGTGATGAAAATATTTTTTTCCCTATGACTGGCTATTTAGGACACTCATTATAATAATTTTTTTTTCTTATTTTTAATCAAAACATCATTTTAACAAAACCTCGTTATGATACTTTTTCTTCAGAATTTCTTCTTCTGAGTTCATGTATGAAGAATCAAGGAACCACTTTTAATCCATTATAAAATCTAAGGAGACTAGTGAATGAGGGTCATTTGAAGAACAAGATAAAGTAGAGACTTATTTGGTTTGGAATATCTTGATATGATAAATAATAATAATATTAATATTGATATGTGATTATTCACATTGTCTTTCTCCTCCCTTAAGCACAACGAGCTCCATCTTTGCCCACATAATTTCCAAGGCTTTATTGTGTAGAATTGGGGTAATGTATAAGAGGAAGAATGTAGAAGAGCTCAGCCTAATCTTATTGCTTCATATAGGAAAAGACAGTGAGAGTTATTTACAAATAAGACCATGAGATGGAGGCAGGGGTATAGTCAAGCAATATCTAATGTATGTCATGTTTAAGGGAGACTTTGAGGGAGCAAGGAAGGGATGGCTATTAGGTTAGCTGCAATGATAGGACATCAAAAGATTCAGAAGATACATTGAAGAAGAGAGATTTTAGAAGAATATTTGCTGTTTGCTATTAAGGAAACCCTCCCTTGGCCTTTATGTACTGATTGTGCTATTTGAATAACTTTTGGATGTCAGATTATTTTCCCTTTGCTAACTGTGACAATAGATGTGCCAGTTATAGGAGTTACATTTAGTTTGTTGTGTTTGGGTTAATGGAGATATATCAAAGTGGAAATGTCTTACAGACATTCAGAGATATATGACTTGAATTTAGATCGGAAAAGGCTTGGAAGAGATTTATAAATCATTTGTATGGTTGTGGCACCTGACACAGGGGAAGGAAAGGACTGAGGAATGTAGTGCAGGAGTGAAAAGCACAGGGACTAGAGCCTTGAGAACACGCTTATCTAAAGTCTTGGTTAAGCATGAAGATATTGATGTTAGATATTCAGGAATGAGAGCATCAGGAGCACTGTGGTGGGATTAATATGAATTTAAACAAAATAGGCTTAAGAGTGACTGAGAAATGTAACCTTACCAGGTTAGGCTGAGCATTTGGAGTTTGGTATTAAAGAAACAGAGAATGTGTGCAGGCAAGCAGAAAAATTGTAGGAAAGAGATGATAGTTTCCAAAGCAATGGATCATGCCAACAGAAAGTGTCTACCAGCTATTTATATTAATGAAGCAACTATGTCACAACTTGTGTCAAACTTTATATGGAAAATCTTTAAATGGCAAGCTGTTGGGATAAGACTAGCAGAGAAGGCTGTGTTAGGACCTGAGGACATTATGTAAAACATCTGCAGGACCCCTCCTTGGGTTTCCGAGACGGTATCACTACAGAAGTAGATTGCCCAATCTTTCTTCTGAGGAATGGTTGATGGGTTTGAACCACCAGCCTTCTGGTTAGCAGTCAACTGCCTTAGGCACTACACCACCAGAGCTCACCTCTAAAAGTATACTTCTCCATAAAAGCAATGAGAACACTGACAAAAACTGTCAAAATCAATTCTTTCAGAACTCTGAAAATTAATCAAAGGGTTGAAATAATCTGAGAATAATTGATTCAAAGGTTTTGGGGTTCAGTGTTGTGCCCTATTCAACTCAGATATTCTCCAGGTTTCTCCCTGGTGGCACCATTACTATTCAGGGCATGGCAGGGATGCTACTACATGCTTAGTAGTAATAACACCCTGAGTCTCCAGCTAGATCTCTCTGAATCTTCCACTAAAGAAGAGTCTATGTTCTGACATAGAGCTCAGAGTGCACAAACATCTATAGAACAGTGGCAATGGAATCTAAAATAGAGAAGAATTGGTGGGGTGTGGAGTGTTTATTTGTATAGAATAAACCAGATATTGATTGGAAGAAATCTATTTCATTATCAATAAATATTTCAATATAAATTCTATTTTAATTTTTCCACCTAGTTCAATTCCATCCTAAATGGTTTCTGATGAATGCACTGGCTGATCTTTGAAGACCCATTTAAACCTGAAATTTTTGTGGTTGTCTGTTATGATTCCAGAACTGCATTTACATGAATGTAATACTATTTTTTTCCTTAAATATATAGAGTGCTTTATATATTTATAAAGTGCTTGCACATGTAGGATCTCATAATCACCACAAAAGTTCTATGAGGAAAGTGACATTATTCCCATTAATTTCAGTCATACTTATTATATAATTCAGGTATAAAAAAGAATGAAGTGTTGATACATGCTACAACGTGGATGAATCCTGGAATCATTATGCTAATTGAAAGAAACCAGCTCTTTCACACACAAAGCTCACGTATTGGATGCTTCTATTTATATGAAATGTCCAGAAAAGGCAAATTTACAGAGATAGAAAGATTAGTAGTTTACTAGGGTTGGGGGAGGAACTTTGGTGGCACAGTGGTTAAGGCATTTGGCTGCTAACAAAAAGGTCAGCAGTTTGAACCCACCAGCCACTCTGTGGGAGAAACATGAGGCAAACTGCTTCTGTGAAGATTTACAATCTTGGAAACCCTATGGGGCAGTTCTACTGTGACCTATAGAGTTCAGAGGCAGTGAGTTAGGGTTAGGGGAACGGAGGAGAAATGGGGAATGAGCCAATGAGCATAAGGTTTCTCTCCGAGGTGATGAAGATGTTCTAAAATTAACTTTGGTGGTGACTGTTGTCTCAGTTATGCAGTGCTGCTGTAACAGAAATACCACATGTGGATAGTTTTAGCAGAAATTTATTCTCAGATTAGGAGGCTAGAAGTCTGAATGTAGAGTGTCTCATCCAGGGAAGGCTTTCTCTCTGCATGTCTCTTGTCCTAGGAAGATGCCAGCACAGTGACACTGGGTCAAAAGGACACACTCCACTCCCAGCTCCTCTTTCTTAGTGGTAGTGGATCCCCCTTCTCTGCTCGTTTCTCTGTCCTTTTATCTCTTGTAAAGTAAAAGGTGTTATAGGCCACACTCCAGAGAAACTCTCCTTATAGGATCAGGGCTGTGATGGGACTAATGGTGGTCCATCCCACCCTGATCCTTTTACAACTGATTGACTTACCACATCAGCTCATGACATGTGGGATCATTACATAACTGCTACATTACATCTCTACATAACTGCCAAACCACTGAAAGTCATGGCCAGGCCAGTTGATACATATTTTTTGGGACACAATTCAATCCATGATATTTGTACAACTCTGAATATACTAAAAACCATTGTATCGTACACTTTAACAAAAGAGAAGAAGGAGAGGCAACAACAACAATGGTAGTAATAGACACAGAAAGCCAAGCTCTGAATATCTGACAGACCTCTTCTGGAACTTCATAACCCACTTTTGTGTTGTTTACTATCACGGAAGAATAAGAAAAGGCTCAAGAGTGTGATAGTTCCCAACCACTTCAGAGTAGATATCTTGATGCAGAGCTAATTTAATTCTACAAATCAAGAAATGAATCATTACCTGCACCCAAAGTGACATGGAGCAGTTCATTCCTTGTATAGGTTGATGGCTTGAACCCATGCAGCAGCTCCACCAGAGAAACACCTAGCCATCTGCTCTCCTGAAAGATCCCAGCTTAGGAAACCCTATGGAGAAGTTCTACTTTGCACATGGGTCACTATGAGTTGAAATTGATTGGACAGTACCCAAAAACAACAAAGATTTGCTTGGGTGAAAGTAAGTATACATACACAGACACACACACACACACACACACAAACCCAACAGAGACCTAAGGATGAAGACTTCAAAGCACCTACTAAATTCAAATGAGTTTAAGCAAAACAGGAAATTATTAACTGCAGTAAGAAGAATTGGAGCTTCTGGCATAGTTATATCAAGAGGCTTAACTGATGTTGGGATTTACTCTCTTTCTACATTGCTTGGCTCTGCTTTCCTGTGTGTGGGCTTCATTCTGAACTAGGTTCTTTGTGCATATTATTCTCCAGCGGTTCTCAGGTGACTTCTTAAATAATCAAACAGAAAAAACAGCTTCTCTTTCCCAGTAGTTCCAGTAAAAGGCACAAAACAAACCAAATACATTGCTGTCGAGTCAATTCTGACTAATAGTGACCCTGCAGGACAGAGTAGAACTGCTCTATAGTTTCCAAGGCTGTAAATCTTTTTTTTTTTTTAAATTTATTGTGCTTTGGGTGCAAATTTACAAGGCAAATTTGTTACACATTCAACAGTTCGTGCACATTTGATTCCACACCCTGATTACCATCCCCGACCATAACATCCTCCCCACCCTGTGACTACCCCCTCCCTGTGCCCTTCTTAACTATGTACTCCTGTCTGACCAGCTCTCCCTCATGTGAATGCTGCCCTTCTTATAGCTCATGGCTGATTATGCTAAGGGTACATCTCCCTAGAGTAGGCGAGTGTATCACACCAGGGTAGATGTTCTACATGTAGTAGGTCTTTCTACAGTTGAACTGAGAACCATTCCATGGGAGTGAGTTCATTTCTAGGCTTGAAAGGTAACCAAGGGCCATAGTCTTGGGGGTTCCACTAGACTCTATCCAACCTGTAATTCTGGTCATTTTTGTGTTTTTGAATTTTGTTCCACATTCTCCCTCCCACTTTATTCAGGATCTCCATTTATGATCTCTTTCTGAGTGGTTGGCATTGGTAACTGGGCACTATGTAATTCTTCTGGTCTCAGGGTTATGAAGGCTGAGGTCCTCATGGTCCATCTTATCCTTGAACTAAATGTTTCCAGATGCCTTTGATTTTCTTCACTCTTCTTTGATTCAGATGAGAGGAGACCGATAGTTTCATCTTAGATGGCCACTTGAAAACTTTTAAGACCCAAGTTACTACTCAACAAAGTAGGTTGTGGAACAAGATTTCTACAGAATATGTTGTGCCAATTGAACATGATGTACCCCAAGACTATGGTCCTGAGTCAGTAGGCCCAGTAATTCTCTCTTTCAAGGTGTTTGGTTGTCTCTGAGAGGTTACTCCACTCTGTCTTCTGTTGCTTCTATAATGTGTGTGGCTAATTTTGTAGCACAAGTGCATATGTAAGATTATCTTCAGTAAATCTTAATGGAAGTAGACTACCTGATCTTTCTTCCAGCAGCTGGTAGGTTATAATTGGACCTTTTGGTTAGCAGCTGAATGCTTTAACTACTACACCATCAGTGCTTTGTAGAAGATCCAAATAAAAGAAGTGCTTTTATTTGCCTGGCTCAGACATAGGCCAATCCCCTAACCAACAACTAGCCATGCTCTGATTGGTCAGGTCTGGGTCACATGCCTGCCCTTAACATGAGTGTGGGGAATGACCACATAAGAACCAAACATACTATGAGTAGAAGAGGGTTAAGGTTACCCTCATTACCAAATGAAAACACAAGACACTCAGTTAAATTTGAATTTCAGATAAACAATGAATAATAATGTATTAGTATAAGTGTGTTCTGTGTGATATTTGGGGACATGCTTAAATAAACATGTTATTTCGTTGTTTCTCAAGAGTTAAAATTTAACTGGGAGTCCTGTGTTTAATTTGGCAACCCTTTAGAAATTTTTTTTATAAAGGAAAACTGGGATGCTATTACAGACGGGGCAATGGGTTATCAGCCAGCAAAAACACAAATGTCTACTAAGAGTGGGCTAGAAAAGAAGCCAGCTGCAAAAAAACACAAAGGGGAGGCATCCTCTGACCTCGTCCAACCTCATGAGGGGGAAACAGATTCACCATCAAAAGCCCAAGGCTTATTCCTATGAGGCCAGACATGCCACCACCCTCCAGACTTTTTACCAATTACAACACCAACTGTTCGTCCCACGGCACTCACTGCTTCTCTGCTGGGTTCCATAATTCATTGCAATGGCCACACAGAACTCACAGACAATACTCATGATTATGGGGTTTATTAAGGAAGTAATAGGCTACAATGCAGGTTCAGGAACTCCCTCAGGATACAAATCTTCAATAAGGACAGTCTGCCCTCAGCCATTCCTCAGGCACACCTCTCTGCCCTTTGACCTCTAGGCCTGGCCTCTGCCCTGCTCTGGCAAGTAAGTGCTACAACACTCTTTTAGCTCTGCCAATAGGTATACCTACATGTACCCCACTCTGCCAGAAAGGCTCATAGCACTCAACTTTCTAGATCTGTGAGTGGGCAAGCCTGCCGCTCTGTCTCGTGCCTCTTGGTTCCACTGCAGCCATCTCTCAGCCAGGTGTCTCTGCCAAGTGTCTCTGCCAAGAAGGTCCAGCTCAGGGATCTCTGGTCCAAGGAGGAATTCCGCTCCACACCACCTCTGGCTACTCTCTCTTGATGGCAGTGAGATCCCCCTTTCTGTCTCTAGGAAGGCTCATTTTAAGCCTAGCAAAATGATAAAACTAACTAATCCCCACATTTGAGTTCCATACACCTTATTTGCATGGTCCCATGCAGTAATCTGATGGGAGTCACAAAGACTGGTTAGAAAAGCCTTACCAAGTAATTCACTGCGTACATCAGGATATCTCTTTGTCCTTTTGAAACTCCACCATCCACAGTATCCAGGTATCAAGAACCTCTTCAACACAGTCAAGGCTAAACAAATGCCATGCAAACAGGGAGCCAATTTGCAAATCTTAATTTTTAAAGCATTTGGAGAGAACATGAATTAATCCTATTTCTCAAGGCCATTTGTTCACTTACAGACTTACTTTTTTCTTCACTGAACGTTAAAATAAAGGACTATGTTTCCAGAAACCTAAATGCCCCAGGAGCTTTCATTGAATATAAGTGAATCAATTCTCAAAATGCCCACATAACCAAAGAATAATTCACTGAAGTGCTAAGAATCACAGGGCTACCTCTGGCAGAAGTTGGAGGAGAATTTGATCATTATGAACTCTTAA
>NW_006921809.1:5487683-5489949 GCF_000298275.1 Orycteropus afer afer
CTAGGAGTCAGGGCCGACTCTATGGCAAGTAACAACAACATATGTATATAACATATATTTTTATACATAGTATATGTATATATATTATATATATATATATTATATATATACATTTTATATATAGTATATGTACATATATTATATATAATATATGTATATATATGCACACACACACACATATATGACATTTTAACCAATCTTCAGCCCATTCCCCTAAGCAAAGCAGACACACACTTGTACCTATTCTAGCTGCAGTGAGATTCTCTGGGATGGGATAGGAAGAGCTAAGAGGAGTGGAGATGCCCCCATGTGATATCAAGTATGTATCTTCTATCCCTAACAGAGTAAAGATGCTGTTTCTGGATGCCAGTTTGTGTCCTCCCCTCTTTGTCTTCCCCTCTTTTCCTTCTCCTTCTCCACCCCTCACCCCCTTCTTTCTCACACCTATGTTTGTGAAACAACCTTAAGATCCTTTTGCAAAAGCAAAGCATAGCAGCTGGGGATTGTTTGTTTCACATACCTTCTGGCAGTGCCACTCCACAAACGTCCAATTTGCACTTTGGTCCTCCCAGTCTATAGGAAATGTTCATTATCTTATTTTCTAGCAGTTCTTTCCTATGTGTGCATGTATGTGGGGTGGGGGTTCAGGGATGTCCTTTGGTTTCTGGGCTTAACTATTATCATTCTGATGGAGAGACAACTCTCAGTGGTTGCAAGTCAGACCAGCCTTTCTAACAAGAGAATAGATAGGTACTTAATAGAAGCAATGGTTCGCTGCAACCAACATCTTATTTGCATCCATGCATATCAACAATGCAATTAGGGCAAACTTCTTTGAGAATTAGATTGAGATGGTAATTAAAGAATTGTGTTGTGCATTTTAATGTGATCATAGAGAAGTAAGTTATTTGTTATTCTCTCATTTGGGGGTGGGGGGGGGAATGCCCAGGGACCTTTAAATGAAAAGTCTCTCAAAATTTCACTGGCAATGGGGAACTGAGGAAAGGAGAGGAGCTCTGGTAGCATAGTGGCTAAAGCACTTGACTGCTAACCAGAAGGCTGGCGGTTCAAACCCACCAGCCACTCCTCGGAAGGAAGGTTGGGCAATCCTACTTCCGTAGTGATACTGCCTCGGAAACCCAAGGAGGGGTTGCTATGAGTCAGGTCCAACTTGACAGCACATGAAAACAACACAAGCTAAGTGGAAGGAGGCCCTGGGTGGTGCAAACAGCAATGTGCTCAGTTGTTAACTAAAAAAAAGTTTGAGTATGCCCAGAGAGGTGCCTTGGAAGCTGCTAGTATTTAAAAAAAAAAGAAAAGAAAAGAAAATCAACCATTAAAAACTATAAGGAGTACAGTTCTAACCAGGCCCACGTGAGGCTGCCATGAGTTGGAATCAGGGCTTTGAGCTGGTTGGTCCACTTTGACCCCCTGCTGAGAATTTGCCTTTCCCCCCTAAATATACTGAGTCGGAATCTACATTTTTCAACAAGATGCCCAGGTGATTCTTATGTCAGCTGGGGGTTTTGTTAAAAAATGTAGATTCTGAGGTCAAATTGGAATGAACCCGTTCAAAGCCCCGGTTGTAATTCACTCAACAACTGGAACTGAAACTAGAAAGCAGAATATATTATAATGACCAGCTCCTGTAATCCCTATCACCTACCTCCATTCAAAAGGAGGTTGTTGTTTTGTTGGGTGCCGTCGAGTCAGCTCCAACTCATAGTGACCCTATCTGTGTACAACAGAATGAAACCCTGCCTGGGCCTGCACCATCCTCACAACTGTTGCTATGCTTGAGGCCGTCGTTGCAGCCACTGTGTGAATCCTTCTCGTTGAGGGTCTTCCCTGTTTTTCGCTGACCCTCAACTTTACCAAGCATAATATCTTTCTTCAGGGACTGGTCCTTTCTGACAACACAGCCAAAATAAGTGAGATGAAGTCCGGCCATTCTCACATCTAAGAAGATTGGTAGAGCCATTGAGTTTGAGCATTATGGACCTAACAGTTGTGGTATTTCCCCTTTATCCTAGTGAAATAAGAAGTGGTTAAGAGAACTGCCTTGAGACTGGGAAGGTCTACATAAGGGAAAGCTGATTGCCTGGCTAGGCCTTGCCGTTGCCACCATGAGCTAGGAAATAAGTATTGTGAGTGACATGTGCCCCTGTAAACTAAAGACTGGTGCTTATTTTCTGCCTGGTGAGTTCAGAAAGTCTGAGATTGACTAATGCTACCCAGGAAAGCAAGGGTTTTATATAAGGAGCAC